>NC_142374.1:10105000-10405000 GCF_059441005.1 Hippichthys cyanospilos
AAGTAAGTGTCTTTTTACTATTTTTTGCATGTGTAAAACCTCTCCGCTGCACTTAGTTGTTCTGACTCAATAACGCCCACATTTGTCCGGAGGTCCTGCCTCCGGTGGGAAAGTTGCATCTCATGCAATCAACGGTTTCTCTTCACATGGTTGTTTAATTATGAATAAACTGGTATTCTATGCAGCTGCGCTGATTTTTTTTTCTCCCAAAAGATCCATCAGTGTAGTCCGTCCTGCATGCAGTAGCTGCATTGTCTGGTCTACAGCAGGCTTGCCTCCTTTTCTAACGTTGCAGCCACCAGGATTTTATCAGCTCCATAGGGATTTCCTTATAAAGATTGATACATTTTCCAAAAAAATGTAATCCGTGCCGGCTCTGAGTGCTCTTGCTCTCTTACATACACATTTAAACATCGGCCATAAATAAAGACACCACACAGGGTTTTTTGTGTTTTGCTACCACAAAATATATGTATAGATTCAATGCATCAATTGTTTTATAATCTCTTGCAAAGATCATCATATAAATAAATCACTTAGTAGGCAGATGATGTATTTTGCAATAATGCAGCATACTGGGGAGATATGTTATATTCTTCATTTAGCTGAGAGAGAGAGAGAGAGAGAGCGAGAGAACAAAAATCTGTTTTTGTATCTCATTAGACTTTATCAATGCATGATCATGCTTAATTACCTCTAGTCTAGAGATCTCCTATAAACGCTGTCCATGGTACTGCGAAGACTTTGTGGATGGATTGCTGGATAACAGCTTTCAAAGAACATCCTATATCAGGAAATGAAATAATCACTTAAAGCTATGCAGGTTATTGTCAACCACTTCACAATTAAAAACAAAAAACAAAAAAAAAAACTGTTTATATGCTGCATGGTTCCTTTTTCTGGACCAAGAAAAGGATGTGTTATTTTTGCTATTTATTCTTGACAGATGTATGTACATACTTGTACGTTTGCTTTGATTATAAAATATTTGGTATAGTAGTTGACATGATTAAGTTGATGATTGGTTTTGGTACCATGCGCTTAATGATAGTATTGTGTATAGTATTTTAAAGGGGAAGTCACATCAAAAATGTTACAATCATACAGTAATCTGTTGCATGTCCCCCCTCTAGTCCGAGAATGGCTTTCTGATTAATATCGAATTTGTGGAATATTAATCAGCAAAATTCCAACAGGGTGTGGCCATTTTGCCACATGCTATTGACTGAAAATGACATCACATTGCCTAAAGTCTTAGCTTTCTGGGAGAGATTACATTAACCGTGATTGGTCACCATCTGGGCTCATAGACATTGATGTTTTTTTCAATTGACAACAAGTGGCAAAATGGCCACCCCTCGAGATGGATAAAAATGAGAGATTGTCTTATATTTATCAAAATAGAGAAGAAATATAAGGCAGTGTCACTGTGAACTATGGTACCCTGCGATTGATTCAGACCAGTACAGGATAAAGCTACTCCACATCTTGCCTAACAGTAAGCTGTCATACTATAGACTCCAGCTCACCTGCAACCCAGTAATGTCAAGCGGTGTAAAACATGAATGTGAACAGTGGTAAATTATTTATCCTTTTGCTTGTAGAGTTTAAACAATCTTTTAAGACAGTTTTTGTTGTTTGTTTATGTGCTTTTCTTTTTTTCCCAAAGTTAAAGGAAAAGATCAAACTTAAATGAATTGTATTAGTGTTATTATGTATCATTACATTATTAGTATTATTACACAAGCTATTATACATCTTTTCCTTTCACGCTTTCATGAAAATTAGGCTTACAAAACAACAAACCTATTCTCTAGGAATCTGTTAGAAAGAGAAAAAAAAAAACTTTTGACTATCTGGGTGTGGATTCAATGCCAGACCGCTTAGGTTACCGGTTGTAGGCCCATATCATGAGTTTTTTTTAACCTTCAAAATCTATTCATATAAAATAATGAAATCCTACCTATGGCACACGTGTAGTTTAATCTCTTATAAAATATGAGGGGGTTTTTGTTGGGTGGGGTGGGGAGTGGGGTTTAGATATTTATAACCAGGAAGTCAAATGTCTCATTGACCAAAGCTGCACCTCACTGAGTGGGTTTCGTGCTCACTTCATAACATTGTTCTAAAGCCAACCGCCATGATGAAAAAACAACAACCAAAACATTGTAACGATCAGTAATGGGAGTCAGTGGTGGAGTGAATGAAAAAAGCCAAAAACAGGCATTTTACTGACTTTGAAAAGAACAGGAGTTGACACAGAAATTTTACAGACGTGTCAAAAGACCACCCATAGTCCACACATATCTCCTATCAAATCATCTCCCATCTCATTACAACAGTTCCGGGTGAATTATGTACTAGATTGTTAATTTGTACAATCTTGTTCTCCCAAACACATTTTCGTCACTTGACATTTTCTACAACAAAACTTTGTAACTAATAAATGAGACATTGCTGTTTACTTAGCCGGCTCAGTGCAAAATCTCCCCTCAACCCTTAAGGAAACCAAATAGTAATAAAAGGTGAACATCTTCTTGGATAAGGTCATTTGGATCCCTTTTCTCTGTTGGGAACTGGCTGATCTGTAATAATATGTCCTGGTTCACTCAGGAAAAAGGAAACAAGCATGCTACAAAAGCCGAAAGCTAATGGCTTGATGCTAAACCCAATTGATGCTAGTCTTAGTAGATTCATAGCAGGGGCAAGAAATGAGGGCAGCAGCACAAATTGAATCTTTCTTGACAATTTGTAGCCAACAATACATAGACAGCAACAGTGCTAACAACTTTATTCACCATAGAATGATAAATGCCACACTATGCTGTTTTGTTCAATCTGTCTGTCCATTCTTGCCTTCGCCCTTCCATCCTTCCGTCGGTCCGTCCATTCATGTGTCCGTTCATCCATCAAAATAAGTCAAATGGCCACAGCTCAAAGAAGTGTACTGATTGGTGAGCGATATTTTTTATCAAAAATCATCATTCCTGATGTCATTCTCGATTTCATTAACCAAAGCACACAACATAATGTAAGGGCTCTACAAATTATCCAACTTTTTTTTTTTTACTGTAGACATTATTTTCAAGGTCATGTGGATGCTCATGTTTATCTCTAGAGGTCAAGGGAAAGTTGTAAGGAATGCACAATCTTATCTTAGTGTGTCAAGACCTGTCACTTACACTCACTCCACCTGCTCTCCTCTTTCCATAAAACATGCTCTTCTCTTTCCATAAAACACAATATCTCTCAAACGTGGAATTCACATGGTGTGTTTTACGGTATTGGAAATATACATTTGAAAAGATTTAAGGCTAAGAAACTATGCATTAGACCATCTGTGTTTGTATCGTCTTACAAACGTTTAAATACATTGTGAAAATCTCTTTTATTTGTTTGAAAGTGCATTTGGAAATTCTGTAACCAATCAATGTTGAAACTCGGCTTTGAATTTTCTTTGTGGAGTTAACATGTTTTCAAAGTGCTTGCATGAGTTTTTCCACAAACCAAAACACATTTAAGATGGCGTTCATGTAAGGGAAATGTCAGTGGTTGTCTGTCTATTCACTCTGCGATTGGCTGGCAAACACTTTAGGTGTAATCACACTGTGTTTTAATAAGAATAAAAATCCACTTGTTGTAAGCCATCCAAGGAGCTTGACATTTGTTGCTGCAACACCACCTTAAAAAAATCGCAGGATCAAACCCAGAAAAAAGGTGAGACGTTAAATGAGTTGAGCCCGTGGACACACAGAAAAAGTTTTACTTCCGCTATTAACTTACAGATATTTGAAATCGCACTTGATGAAGCCTCACCAACTTGGCTCTACGGCATTGCTGCACAATGTAATACGTACTTGCTGTAACAAGGAGTCTAAAGGCAATAACAGTCACAATCAAATGGAAGGCATTCACAAACATATACATGAATATGCTCCACTGTGAAGTTTTTCAAACGTCGTCTGCCACATTACCTTTGGCCACGCATTTGCCATTCCAATATATTTCTGCACTTAGCTATACCTGTACATTTTTAATAACTGATTGATTTTGACATTCCATGAAGAATGCAATCAGGCCGCACTCAACAGGATAGAAGAAACTGTTCAGGTATAGTGCAAGTTCGAAGAGGCCAGCACTTACATACAGTATGTAGTTTCAGTACGATCGATGAATTGCTACACATGTACTGTAATAAGCTGCTTCTATTAAGCTCTTGAGTGTGAATAATTTATCAGGGCAGCATTTTTTGTACATTGTTGTCAGTGTGCCTTTTCGTTCTCTTAAAACTTGGAGTTGTTTGAAAATAAACTAATTTAATACATTTCATTTTGCCAAGCTTGACATAAAAACGCAGCATCATTGAGTCATCAAAGCACACATATAGTGAGCAACCAATCTGTTTTCTGCAGCACTCGCTGTCATACAAGGTAGTCTTTTTAATCTAAAAACAGTGTTTATGGAAAGTGAGATGGAAAAAAAACATGCAAACACCACCTAGAAATGTGACAAATGTTTCAAACTAAAACCTTCCAATTTTGAGGAAAAACAGGCAATCACATATTTCACCATGCTGCCAATGAAAATTCGATTAACATTTATTTTGCGTCGTGTATCTGAATGTTTTGACCGTTCAGTGCTGAAAACACAAGTATTGCTATTGTCAGTGGTAACAATGAAGGCCAGAAAAAGTGCCAAGACCAAAATGACTTACCTGTTCAGTGTATTTGTCTCACTCACTCACTCACTCACTCACTCACTCACTCACTCACTCACTCACTCACTCACTCACTCACTCACTCACTCAGCCTTCCGGCAAGCCTTAGAAAAGATAATCAGGGCATTATGAGCATACCTTCTGCACAGAACAACAATTTATTGCCTTGTGCTGACAGACAGGCTGACTTCCAGCCCTAGATCAGTGTATGATTGGCAGACTGCATCGTCTCTCTAAAAGACTAGCAGCAAGCTAGCAGTAAGAATAAACAAATCTAAGCCAAAACATGTCTATTCTAATCGAAAATTGCTTGCAATTCATTCTAAAGTTCAATGTGTACACGATTTTAAGGTGCATTTATAATCTTATAAAAAATGATTAAGCGTAATCTACTGTTTCTCCAGCAGCCACAGCCAGTCCGCATCATCGCATCCCAGTCGGCTCAGCCGACGTCTTTGCCAAAGCCTGCGCCTTCCATCCAGCCTACCCCAAGACCTCTCCCCCCACCACATACACCACACGCAGCCAGCTTTCCCAGTTGCCCTGGACGGGGCAAGATGGGAAAGCTGTGTAATCCTGAGGAGATGACCTCAAAAGACTACTACTTTGACTCATACGCCCATTTTGGTATCCATGAGGTATGTTGGCATATTGTGCTTTAGCACACTTATTGAAGGGTATACCAAGTTTTGCAGGTGAAAGAATTTTCCAGAGCAGCTTATTTTTCATTCACTGCTGTGTATTTTTGAGTGGATATACTGCCCTTATATTACAGTATACTGCACTTACACTTACTCACAATAGTTTGAATTTGTGTAATTTGCCAGAGATAAAGACTATGCCCTATCGAAGATAGCAAAAACTCAATCTGAGCTGAAACTGTTATAAATTATTTATGAATACCATATGATGGTGGCAAAGCAGTTATTCTCTAAACAAAGCTCCTCAACCTTCTTCAACAAAGTTTCTTAACACCAAGATGCGGCAAGATGGCAACAAATCAATACCTTAATTGTGTTTTGTCTGACCACAAATCACTTCTAGCGATCTGGTGGCGCAAAGAAGAACCTGTGATAGGTTCCCCCTGAAAAATCTGCTAATGAGTATTTCCAAATATTGTACTTAACTGAATATTCTTGGGTTCAGTAAGAAGTGCGCAGACCACTGCTCAGGCCAAAATATCTCAAATGTGTGTTTTGACTTGCAAAGCAAAGCTGCTATAGTACTGCCACCACTACTGATAGTGAACTCTGGTTCAACTATTTAGGATCTGTCACGACTCTGACTAATAAACTAGGAATGATCAGACTGCTGCACTGCATTAAAGTATGAACATGAACCTAACGCGACTGTCAAACGTTATATAACAGAACTGACACAAACATTAGTAATTAATGAGCACTTCAGGTTCATCCAGCTGTAGCCCCCACAAATAGAACAAAACCATACTACACTAACATCACACTATTATTACACGAGTTGAAATCTTTGCTTTCCTGCTTTAATGCACACATTTCCTCAAACGGGGATAAATGTTGTTTTTATTTTTTAGTAGTGGCCAGTGGATTTCAATGGAACCGACTGTTTATAAATTATTTCTGTTAGCAGGGTTGTTTTCAATGAAAATGTCAACTTAGTCCGACATGCAACATTACTCGATTTTTCTCATGATTTAGGAGTCAGGTACATTTTTGTTACTTGTGACGACACCTCACAATACGAGACAAAAAGAAAAGGCAGAAATGGAGAGCCTGAGCCCAGAGGTTTATAACTGACTTGTATGTAAAGCCACGTGGCTTAGATACAGTGCAAAAGCACATAGTGCATATATCACAGCAAATCCACAAACACGGTTGTCAGATTGTATTTTTTAAATTCAGGTAGACAAATTGCCACTTTCCCAAGGGTTTAGCCTCAACATCATCTTTCTGACCTTATTTTGTTCTATATTTAAATCCAGGAAATGCTGAAGGATGAAGTGAGAACGCTTACCTACCGCAATTCCATGTACCACAATAAGCATTTGTTCAAGGACAAAATAGTTCTGGATGTTGGAAGCGGAACTGGGATTTTATCCATGTTTGCAGCCAAAGCAGGAGCAAAGCATGTGTACGGGGTAAGTAATAATGCAATGGAGGTTTATCAGAATCTAAATCCATGTTGGAGCCCATCTTGGTAACGACTTGTTCCATGTGTATCTGGACATAGATTTGAACCCATGCCACATGTGTCAAGCTTACTATAATCTTAGATGAATCTCCTGCGTCAGTCAGGTGATAAAAGTGTTGCGGCCACTCAGGCCAATAGACATGCCATGGAGTAACGATTTAAGAGCCCTCTTTGTCACTGTGTCCCGGGGGAACGAGTAATTGTAAGTCAGGTCATGTCTGAGGAGACGCACCGCAAGCTTGGGATAACCACATGGATCCTATTTTGGGAGCAGGCCGAGAGCATATATTTGCTTCAGGGGAGGAATGATTAACTCGGAATTGCCAAGAGATTTGCAAGGTACTGGTTGACATTATGCACTTGCGTGTGTATTTGCCTTTCTCCTTCTGCCCTCTCGCTCTATTGCACTCTCTCTCTCCCCCTCTGTCACAATCTCTCTCTGTTGAGCATTTACATTTCTGCTTTGACTCATTTTTGTGTCGCCGATGCCCATCTGGCTGTACTCAAACATACCAAAAATGGAACTATGACTTGAGGGATTGAATCCACTTTTGAGCATGACAATCTGCGCAAAAAAAAAAAAAAAAAATCAGGCCCATACTACTCTACTCCAAAGTTAATAAGGCATCAAAAGAAAGATGAGCCAGCCACTGAGGTAAAATGAGGCTGGGCTAAAGGCCAGTTCAACAATAGCCTAAGGTATATTTTTTTCAAGAAAAAGAAGAAATGGATATTCAGGACTGCCAATAAATCACCTAGGTTCCATATGTCCAAGAGACCTACAATATAACTCGGATCATAAGGTCACATGTGCTGCCCATTTGCATCCCGTCATCAAATGATAGATTACAATTTGCTTCTAAACTTTTAGCCAGCGATTGGTCGAGCCTAAATAGAAACAAAGTTGTTTCGGGATAAGTGATAAACTTGTCTACCATGGTGAAAGCTATTAGTAGTGCAGAATAAATGTGTGGCCAGGTCCAATTCAATGACAAAATTAGGAAAAAATGGAAATTACTTGATGATTTGCAGTCTTGGGAAAATTAAGTGATTCCAACAATACAAAAAAAATGCATTCTTCTGCCAGCATTTTCTCCATGTTTGCAACAAAATGTCTTATGAGCAGAACTTCAAAATATGTATATGTATGTATGTAATCCTCCTAAAAACAAAACGACCAAAAAATGTCAAAAATCTACTTTAGGTAAGAAAAATTTATGTTTTTGCATTGGTACACCAATATACTAATAGGTGCATAATATTTTTGTCCAATGTCATCTTTTTTATACTATTTTTTTAATTTATTACAACCCCAATTCCAGTGAAGTTGAGATGTGTAAAATGGAAATAAAAACAGACTACAGTGATTTGCAAATGATCTTTAACCTATATTCAACTGAATAAACTACAAGGACAAGATATCCATTCATCCATACATTCATTCATTTTCTATAGCCGCTTATCCATACCAGGGTCACAGGCTTGCTGGTGCCTATCCCAGCTGTCTACAGCCAATAGTTGGGCAACACCCTGAACTAATTGCCAGCCAATTACAGGGCGCAGAGGGACGAACAACAATTCATGCACTGATCACACCTAAAGACAATTATTAGTGTCCAATACACCTGCCATGTATGTTTTCAGAATGAGGGAGGAAGCCCGAGTGCTAGCACAGAGAACCTGTGCAGGCACAGGGAGAGCGTGCAAACTCCACAAAGACTCCTCTTTGGAAAATTCCACTATGGAGCAAGTTAATTGGAAACAGGTGAATGTAATGATAGGGTATAAAATGAGCATCCCCAAACGCTCGGTCTTTCACAAGCAAAGATGAGGCGACGACCACTGAAAATAGCAAGTGGATAAAAAAATAGTATATTTAAATTGCTTATTATACAGAAAGTAGTACAGCATTTCCTCCCTTATCGGACCATTGTTAGCAATCATTCAAAAGGACTCCCTCACAAACCTCACAAGTGTCCTTGTATTATTAGAGTAATATGTACCTCAAAAAGTTTTGATTGTATGATGTAATTTTCTGTCATGTTTTGAAATGCTGTTTTGATGTGATTCCATTGAAGACAAAAAACAAAATGACAATTAGTCAGAAAAATCAGTTTTTCCTAATTGGTTTATACCTACGTCACTCCTCCACATTCCCTCCTACCACCACTTTTTTTTTTCTTCTAATTGCTGAACACTAAACTGCAGTCAAGTGTCAGCCACAGTTCCCCGGATTGCCTACTCCCAAGCTGAAAAAAATGTCGATGAAACAATTATTTTTGCAAAATTAATTTCTTTCTCTTAGATAAATCGAGTGCATGAAAAAATAATATTGCAGTGTTCTAGGCACACAATAAGGAAATCTTTGTCACCCATCACCACATATATACATCCATTAATTTGAATGCTTATCTTCACCAAGTGTGTGTGCATACTAGAACCGATCCCAGCCATCTTAGACCAGCTAATGGGGTACACCCTGAACTGATTGCCAGTCGATTGCAGGACACACAGAGACAAAAAAACGGTCACACTCACAATCACACCTGAGGACAACTTTGAGGGCTCAACATTTTCCCAAACTATATGCAAAATATCTTCAAAATTTTCACGCAAAAGTTGAATTAAAACATCCTCTTCAGCTCAGTGGTAATAAATATATTGTTGATAGCCTGAGATCGAAACACAATGATGCACTGTTAAGAAGTCGATCTAAATCAATGTGACAACAACATTATTAAAATTGTACTTGTGTGGCAATTTTTTGATTAACAATACTGACAAAATCCTGCGTGTACATTGATTGTCTGTCTTTAATTACTGAGGAAATCACAGAGAGGAAAGACTTCAAAGCAGTTTGATCTTCATTCTCAAAATCGAATACCCTAGAGAATTATTGTTGTCGGCTTCACAGTTGGTGTTTCCTCAGATATCTAGGCTCATCGGTTTCTTTCCCTCAACAAAAGACCTCATTCTTACATGTATTTAAACCAAAAGCCTTTTTTTTAGTCCTATTTTGATGTTATTCAACACAAGACATAAAGACTTCATGTTTCTTTCCTCCTCTAATGTCTTCATGTTGACCAGATGGCTCTCCTGTCATATTATGGCTGCACTTCTCAAATTACCCCAGAGAGATGGAATACAATGTGCAGTTGATTTTTTTTTTCATTGAACAGTTTGGGAATGCAACCTCACGCCTTCTAATGCGGCAAGAACTCAGAATTGAAATGTCTCTTCTGAATGACAGACTCTTTGATTTTTTTTTTCTTTTCCTGTCTCCCCCAGATTGAATGTTCCAGTATTTCAGAATACTCAGAAAGGATCATCAAATCCAACAACCTTGACAGCGGTAAGAGCTACTCTACTCTTATGACAATGCACAATTCATCCCTGACAGTTTAATTGATATAATTGTGTATAAAACTCCAATACAAGAGTTAGATGGTTTTATGGATATAGTGAGTGGACCAATACAATACAATTTCAGTCAAAAAATAATTTTTACAATACTGTAAAAGAGCAAATAAGTAAAACGAGCCTACTGGAAACCAATTAAAATCGGAAAATCTGTATGAACGTGAGGCTGGAGATCCTAAGAATCTTGGACTCTTGAATCCAGTTTGTGGTTGCGGTCCAATCTGGAGATGATGATTTTCACACTCAGCTGTGAACTGCACCTGTAAGAGTTGGAGAATGCGGCTTGATCAAGCCAATCTGTGCCACACATATCCAGTACCCAAGCAAGTCAACTAATCTCAGAAAGGATATATCTAAGTTCTAAACTATCAGCCAGTAGATTTCTCTCACATCTTAAACGCCGTGGCTTTTTTTTTTTTTTTAAAGTGAGGCAGTTTATTTATGAATTTCTACTCTATTGTACAAGTCTCATCACATCTGCCCAATATTTAACACAACACCCCACAGTGAATCAATGAAACTGTCCAAGTCCATCCTCGTGCTTAATATTCATCAGCTCTTTGCGGTGCTCTCGTGAGGCAGGAGCCAGCCGACTGATAGAGATATTGAGAGAGAGAGATATACTGTATATTGAGAGAGCGACAGACCCACAATATGAAGTGGATGGCCCTTTGTTTAGCAGTTGAGAACAGAAATAAGCATCATTAGTTTATTAAAGAGCATAGAGCCAAGTGCAGGAAAAACAAAAATCTAGAAAACCCGTCTAAGCTCGTCAGTGAATGTGGCTCATGTGTGTGACAAAAAGGATGTCAAAAAAGGTTTCCGGATGGCGTGTAACTACATCTACATTTGGCACTGTTTTAAGGGGATAAACATGTCTAATGTTGTTGAAGGTAAATGCATTTTCAAAAATTCATCAGTGAGAGCTCATTTTTAACAAATACCCTATTCAGTAACATGGAGATCCACGGCTATTGTTCCAAATCACCCATTATCTGCAAACATTTGTTTTTATGGTTCTATTTATCTGTTTTGTAGTTTGGAATAATATCTCACTAAAATGCAATACATTTCTACAGTTCCATAACAACTTAACTGCTCCCCAACAACAATAATAACTAAATGTATGAATGATAAAATATACTTTTCTGGAAGTGTCATTTTATTGCTGAAAACCTGGCAATATTACTTTATTTAATAGCAGAATTGTGAAATACAGCTCATTAGCCCTTAGCCCCATAGGACAAATCAAGTTACAGCAAAATGTGAAAATTTAATAGCACAAAACAACACTAATCATAATGTAAACAAAATGAATCTTGCCATTCTGTACTTTATTGTACTTTAGTCTTTTACGCTGATCAAGCCAATGATTTTTTAATAAGATTTCAAATATTTGTTAAATGTACAAATAACAAATAACTTTTAGATGGTTTGAAATAAATTAGAAATAGCGTTTGCAGTGAATTTATTGTATGATATGGTAGCAATACATAGCGATGGGGGAAACTAAGGCAAAAGAATGATGCAGCCAAGTGTAGTCATAGTATCCCTCTGCTCAGCATTTTGACTGAATTCAATTACATACCAAATTTCCACAGTAGGGAAAGACACATTCCGTGTCGCTATAAAACAAACAAGCTTCCCCCTACAATTCTGAAAAATAATCAATCGGCACTGTAATATAGTTAGCGCTATCAAACAGCCTAGAAGCAATAACGCTGTACTGTACGGTAAGAAAATTCAATCCTAAGCATTGAATGTGATAAGAATATAATCAGTCTTTCCGTATTAAAAAAAGTTGAACATCTTAGACAATGAAAGCAATCACCTTGGGAAGAACTGGGGTTCCGAAGTCTTCGAGACAGGCTTTAATGTTAAGGCTCAAAACGTTCAAGCAAATCCTATAGTCAGCTTCACAAGATTTTTGGTGAGAATCCAGCTGGATCGTACAAGACCACCACACTGGTACAAATTTTGTATAAGCGCTCGCTCAATCTTTGTGGTTTCATTTTTCCCCTTCTCTTGTTTCCACATAAGTCTTCTATATCTCCGCTTTTGACATCTGCGTGCATTCCTTTCAATATTCTAATTATAATAATAGATTCAAGATTTCAAGTTTTATAAGATTTGAAAATGTGTGTTTTAGTGATCACCATCATCAATGGAAAAGTGGAAGAGGTCGAACTCCCCGTGGAAGAAGTTGACATCATTATATCCGAATGGATGGGCTATTGTCTCTTCTACGAATCCATGCTGAACACAGTCATCTTTGCGAGGGACAAGTGGCTTGTACGCACTCTCCACGACACAATTTGATCTCAATTCATTCAATACCATGAATTTTACTAGTTGGTATTAGGTATGTGGTACGTGTAGTTGGACGAAATAAACAGCTTTCAATTTGTTTTATAATATTTGAGGGAACGCATGACATTTTTTTGTCTTAGACTACCACTCCAGTTTTGTGATATGTGCTCTGTTGTTCATACAAAAAAAAGAAAATGTCCACCACTGGAAAATGATGCAATGACCACATTAAAGTTAAGTATTACATACAATAAGCACTTATCTTAAAACAAGCACATGCAGCATGACCAGCGTCCAGCCTGGTTCAACAAAAGACCATTACAGTACAGAAGGTGAATAAAAGATCCCTGGCAATATTTGAGATACTTGATTTGAAAAAATCTAGTATCACATAATTCAGAGAATAATTCCAGGTGAAATCTAAAAATGCATGGAGGAGACCACAAGGCATTCCACTCATCATCCTCCAGAAGTTTACATGACCTCAGTTGTAAGACGGAAAAATATCTGCATTAGATGATAAATGACTGTGAATCATGTGACAAGTATTACAAATTACTGCTAATTGACCGTTTCTGTGCTCTTTCTCATTTGTCTCAAAGAAACCAGGTGGACTAATGTTTCCCGATCGTGCGTCTTTGTATGTGTTGGCCATCGAGGACAGGCAGTATAAAGACTTCAAAATACATTGTAAGTTAAATCCATTTATGGTATGTGTTCTACATTTAGCTACAAAAGTATTTGGACAGTGGCAGGTTTTATGATATTACCTTAATCAAAATGTGATTGCATCGTAGACTTAAATGAGTGATATCACAATTTTTATACAGCATGCTTAATTTAATGAACTCAATAGCATTCGGAAAGGTGGCATCATTTTATTTAAGACCTAATTTTTAATGCTTATGGGAAAAATGTTTGCAGTCAATTAGTGCTTGAATATAGCCCATGGACATAATCGAATCAGACGTTTACTCCTCTTAGCACGAATTAGGTTCAGTAGCTGCTTGATTGCAGATCTTAATGCTTCCACTGTTGTCTTCAGTATGGTGAAACTCATGCTCTACATGGTTGAGACAGAGTGGCTTCACTTGGAAATTGAAGAATAATCAATATATTTCCCTCATAAATCCAGATTCTTATTTTGCAGTCATTGACAGCATATGACAATTAAAGCAACAACGGAAGATGCACTTCACAGAACACTTAAATAACGACTTCAATTCTAGTTTTGTCAAAGTAGCCACCCTTTGTTCCGATTACAGCTCTGGGCATTCTCTTAATGAGCTTCAAGACGTTGTCACCTGAAATGGTTTTCACTCACTGGTGTGCCTTGTCTGGGTTAATATGAGGAATTACTTGCTTTATCAATGAGGTTGGGACCATCAGTTGTGTTGTGCAGGGCTCAAGTTAATACACAGCCGACAGCCTTGTTGGTGCTGCAATTTCCTGTGAAATGACAATGTATCTTGTTCTACCTTTAAAAAAAAAAGGTTTCATCTTACTTTATACTATAAAAGCTATACAATTTGAGTTATGGTCCTTACAAATTGAAACCTGGTAGTAATTTAATGTTCACTTACTGTTTCAATGCAACTACCAGAATAGCAAAATTAATTTGGTCGTATTAAACATGCAGCTACTAACCCAGTCACTCATGAGTTGATTCAATGCTGATGAGCATAGTGTGTCAGCTGCAGCTCTGCCTAATTTTCAATATAATTATATTGAAGGTGGATTTTCCCCCGAGTTTTGGCTTACCCTTGTGCCCACAGCACCCTTAGTATCTTATGCCCCACAATAATAATCTGTTATGGCTCTTATGTTAAATCAAATCAATGTTGAATTTGACGTGTGTGATGGTTGCGCACCGGCCTTACCGAGCAGTAACCTAATAACGTCCTGCCCTAGTAATGTTATGTTCGTAAACAAATCGAGTTCTTTGAAAGGCTCTTCACTGTGTTTTCAACCCGCCCCTCACACCCCTTCACTTGTGGAGGTAGCGTCATCTTAGCGTATTAGCAAAGTCTGTTCTAAATGAGTAAGAACCTTGATGCAGTCTTGGGTGGTGGCTTCTGTCATGGATACAGCTTTTGGCCAAAGGGTGGTGTCAAGGTGGTAAGGGCTCAACAATGTCAATATGGATGTAACAGAACAGACGAATCTAGTCGACAACAGGCTCTGTTAGCCTCTGACTTGGCTACAGATACAGTTCTTGGCCCATTTGAGGTTTTTTTTTTTTTTTTTCGGTTGACGCCGTGCCACAGCAACCTCTAACTTATCAGCTTGGCTGTTGCGCGTTTACATGGGTGAGACAGAATGTGAAATGTATTGGAAACATGATGGCCAAGTGATGCAGGGATGAATGTGCGGGGACAGCCAGATGTCCCAAACTGCAACTGTGATCACCAAATGGTGTATCTTTCCAGTGGAGGCCAGTCATTGCGCTTTTGTAAAAATCAAATTTTAACCCATTGCCAGGGAGTAACATCACAAACACTTGCAGGAAGGAAATGTTAGATAATGCCTATTTATGACAATATTTGTTTCTCTAGCAATAACAAATAAGCACCACACTGCGGTGTGTCATCATTAAACTAATTCTCCTCTCTTTTGGTTTGTAACCTATGGCTGAATTCATGGCCAAATTCATCTCTTAATATTTAACAGCTTGACAACTTTGCACAGATGTGTTTTAATTTGTACTGGCTCTAGTAGCCGCACATTATCGTCTCAGTGCCTGCTCAAATTTCTGAGACGCATTCATCGAAGTCAACAGAACAATATGACAGCCCTCAGACAGACATTTCCACACACGCACTCTGACATACGACGGCAGCCAAAACAACAGCAAAATACACAGCACAAGTAAACAATTTTTTTTTCTACTCTTAAGAAGTTTTTTTTAGCCTTGCGAGGTCATCAAGGCCTAGCATGTTTAGATACTTGCCTCGATGTCTTGTGAGACAAAAACCTCAAAGCAAGCACGGCTACATTGACTTAAACTTTTGTGAACATTCTGCAACAGCTCCATTTGAAATGACAAAATCACACCTTTTCAAATCGCAATGATATTGCAAATGCAACTAATCCTTCAGACCTAATCTGAACAATGCCTGGAGACCCAGATGATAGCTACTGTAATGGCCCGGGGGCCGTCATTAATGTGAACGCGGCATAGTTTGCTGTCATACTGCACATGGTAGAAATGGGACCAGTTATTATTAATTAAAAAAAAAAAAAGCCCTAAATTACCTCAACTGAAGTGAAGGTGCTAACTGCTTATATAGTGGAGTGTGGCATGCTGTTGGTTGCATGCGCTCTTTCCATGTTTTACACCCACCTAAAAAATCCAGACAATTGAGAGGGTGAAAAGCAATTTTATGCTATACCTCAAAAATTAATTTCCAAAAAATGCATAGTCTTTCAAGTTCCCAGAAAAAAAAGCATACATGACTTCATAACGCCTTTTATGTTTGAGTGTTTTATCACACATTTAGGAAATGTGATTTGTATCAAACAAATGTAAATTCAACCAAGGCTATTCCATGTGGGATTCCTGAAAAAAAAAAAAAAAACAGTCACACAACACACAAACTCACACGCACATACACACGCTTCCGGCTCTGGCTGTCCTGCGTGGAGTTTGCATGTTCTCCACGTGCCAGCATGGGTTTTCCCCAAATACCCCAGTGTTCTCCAATAATCCCCAAACCATGCATGGTGAGTATATCGGACACTTCAAATTGCCCCTCAAATTACCACTCCTACTACCCAAAAACAGCTGGGATAGACACCAGAAAGCCCACGACCCTTGTGAGGACAAGAGATTGAGAGAATGGATGGATGCATTTACCATTTCACGATGGTGAGTGTTAGTCAGTAAGCCTCTCCATCCTGAATCATCTCAATCCAAAAGCACAAGGAGGGCGAAAAGAAAATTTCCAAAGCCATTGTTGTACTCATCAATATATCATACAAATGAAACACTGACAATAAATAAGTTTTTATAATGATCTTCTGCAACACATTTGATCCACAACTAAACTACAACAGCTGTAAAACCTCAAGCTGTGTGGAGGAACTTTTATTCAACTGCCAGTCACAATTTATGAAATATGCCAGGTGATGACATTTGTTGATCCTGCTTCAGTCATCTGAGCAAAGCAAGTTAAGTAGTGTCTGCGTTTGCGATTTGTCAGACGGTACGTCTCCCATATTTTTCTTGCATCTCAATAATCATCAACAAATAACTCTGCTTCTATTGCCAGTTCCAGATTTCAAACTGTCAATAAAAAAAAAAAAAAACAATGTCACTGGGGAAGAAAGCGCTGCAGTCAGAGAAAACCACTTCCAAGTCTTGCACTAAAAAAAATCAATCTCCACAAGATAAAATGTCTTAAAACAAGGATACGTCTTTACATTCATTTTAGTTTTTTTAGATGTGAGATATTCATAACCTCCATCAAGGAAGGTAATAAGCAAGCATGTTGACTTTAATTTTTTCTCTATCACTTTATGTAAGTGCTAAGATGCGTGAGAATTCTGTTCCATGCAATTTGCAGTTGCGTGAAAGTGTATTAAGCCAGCCTGCAGCTTTGCTGGGATGTCAAAATATTTCTACTCTCCAGATACTATTTATTTATTTATTTAATGCAGTGGAGTTGTGTAAATGTGAATTTCACACATGGTCGAACTGAACCGAGTGGTGCACACACTGCGCTCGTCTCCTCCTTCTGCGGGCAGATGGGCTGATTTGACCTTTGCACTGAGGTAGAAGTGGCCGTATGTAGGGCTCAGTCAAAATGTTGTGCTCATTATTGCTACTCTGAACAAAGCACCACGTTATAAGCAGCATCAATAATCTTAATGCGGAACATTGTAAAATATGTGACCCGAACATTAACATCCACTCCAACAAATGTTGGCTTATTAGTGTAGCTTGCAAACAGTATTTGTTTGTGTCAAAAATAGTGCACAGTGATAACCTATGCTGCATTTTTGCAAAGATTGTGAAATCAGCGCTTAAAGAGCTTTATGTTGATAAACTGCCTATGTGCCAAATTATAGCAAATTGCTTCCAAACACTTGGAAAACTAACTGAAGGAATTGGGAGCCCTAAATTCTGAGAAATTCAGTGGAGAACAACGCGGCCTGTTGTGGTTTTAGCTGCCACTATATAGCTCAACAGTTTGTCCCCGTTGGCTTCTTAAAACATAATAAAACAATTGTCAAGAAGCCAATTGTATGAGTTATACATTTTTCAAAGTTTAACATACTAAAGTAATTATACTGTTTTCAAGGGTGGGAGAATGTATATGGCTTCGACATGACTTGCATCCGCAATGTGGCGATGAAGGAGCCTCTGGTTGACATAGTTGACCCCAAGCAGGTGGTGACCAACTCCTGCCTGGTCAAGGTAGGTCAAATTCTGTTTCACATTTTTTGTGACCATCAGTTCTGCGGACTTATCAATTCATTCATTCATTCATACGGTGAATCCGCCTTACGAGCCCAACCGCGGAACGGATTAATCTTGTAACACGGGGGCCCACAGTTTGGCAACAAATGTAAAAACTATACAAAAACAGAATTAATCTCATCTTTGTGAATTCTTCATATTTTCTTGTGTTCACACCCTTCAGTTATATTTATTAAGTCAAGCCTATTTCAGATATCCCACTTTGGGCAGTCAGTGATTGTTGCACCAGTGTTGTTGTTCCGTTACAGTAATTATTGCAAGCAAGGATACCACCGTTTTAAAAATGCACATCTGTGCGTCAAAACTCAGCTGATAAAATGTGGCTGAGGGCTCAATCTTTCTCGAATGGCAAAAACAAACAAACAAAAAAAAAACAACAACCCTCAAGATACCTTTTATAGGACTCAGCTATAGTTTTGCCCTTCATTTTTTGAGTGTCTCATTTGAGCAATTACAGTAATTGATATTAATGATAGTAATACTAATGTATTTTATGTAAAGGTGCCATTTTTGGTGCTCACAAAAACAGTGCAATTTCTTACATTACTTTCAATAAAATAATAAAAAGTAGAATAAATAAATGGAAAGGGGCAGAGGAAAAATGACATTAGGTTTAATAGGTTTAATAGACACTTTAAAACATGAATGAAAGAGTCTCATGCTAGATGCCATGTAGTTTTTGGCGCAAAGCAATCATTTTTCTTAGTTTTGTGTAGTGGGAAAATGGATGCAAACTACACTCAACCTGTCAAAACTTGTGGGCATGTTTACGCTGGTATGTCATTAGCAAATTTGTGAATTAAGACGGAGGAAATGACAGGTGCAATTGAGGTGCTATTAAAGGTGCTATCAGCAGCTGAATTTTCTTTCTATGTAAATTCAGCGCCGGGTGTTGGTAAGGGCCTTGCCAAGGGGCTGGAGACAATTGGCAAATCCAATGATGTTTTTATTGAACCAAAGATAGTCGAGGTTGCGGTGGCCAAGGGTGAATGGTTCTGGGTTGGGGAATGGAATCCAAGTGTGACTTCCAAGTTGGCACGGCTCAGAAGGGCTGGCAGGGACGGAGCACAACATGAAATGAACTGGGTATACAAGTAACAAGAGTGTTGATCTGGCAGCAATAAAGAGTTTGGCTTTAATATGCCGCAGATGTATGAAACTTCTTTGCACCTGGTCCTTTCACCATTTGTCCTTGCGATCTTGTACAATGACACACCCATTCACACAAAAAGGTGGGGCTCAAGGATTAGAGCCCAGAGACCTAACGAAGAGTAAGAAATTAAGTAAAATGAGTGTGAAAAATTGTTGTTTAAACTTTAAAACGTAACCAGTGTATGTGCTGCTGCTTATTGAAAACATCACAAATATTCAACACCAAGGCACTATTTTTATGACAGGCAAAAAAAATTCATTACAGAACACATCATCTCGCACCAAAATCATAACAGACTTGAAGTCAATATATCATTGTAATGAAAGAGAAACATTAAGGAATTTCACACTTGTTGACTGGATGCTGGCGTTAAAGTTTTGGATGAACTGCAGTGCCCTCGGGAACTCTCTAAATCTTGCCAATAGATATAATTCAAATCAACACACTAAATTTTGAATACACACAAGCAAACGCTGGTCATTTGTGAATTTCAATGGTCATCAGCTCGTATCCTCATGTACGCTTTAAGGTTACTCAATAATGTGAGTTCCCTTTGCTCATGAACAGAACAAGTGGTGAAAAAAAAATGTAAATAACGATAGTACTATGATACAGTGATAGAATAACTATTCAAAATCGGAACAAAGAGACCAGGTGACCACATACAGGCCTATGATAACGAATGGCTGAATATAGCGATTTTTGATGAATTACCTGTGAGTTTCTTGTCTTAGTGAGAGATCCATCTCTTTCTGGTAACAGGAGGTGGACATCTACACGGTAAAGACGGAGGACCTCTCGTTCACATCAGCGTTCTGCCTGCAAATCCAGAGAAACGACTACATTCATGCATTAGTCACCTATTTTAACATCGAATTCACCAAATGTCACAAAAAGACCGGTTTCTCCACTGGTAAGATGCCACATTTATTCTCTTGGCCTAAGAAGTTCTGGAGTGACATTGTTTAATTAAAAAAGAAGTTGTTAGAGAGTACACACACATTTTTGCAACAAAAATAAATGTCAATGGTAGATCTAAAGTATTATAAGGTATGGTGGGGGGTCCGTCAGCAGCAATATAGCTAAATTATCATTTCTTTGTAAAACTCCAGACATTTTAGACGCTTTACTGCCCCCCTCATCTTTTCAGACTCGTTTAGTTTTATTTAATATTCATAAGTTAGATTAGCCACTTGCACAATATGCATTTATAATACAAACGTTGTTTTAACCTTATTTAGCTACATGAGAGGCAAATTATCTAGTTTAGTAGCAGTGAGTGCATTCCAATATTACAACAAACTAAAACTGCAACAATCTTGAATCGTTGGTTGCTTAAATTGAAATCAGAATTGTCACTACGTGTTGAAGACTTGCCTTAGTAGTACAGTAATGGTTTGAGACTGACCTCTAGTGGGGAGAGCATTCATTGCATCCGGTTGCTGGTCAAAATGCATCACTGCAAAAGCACAAGTAGCCTCCTCTCTAAAAAAGCACGTCCTTTACAGTTTTTCCGACTCCAAGCCTGAAGGATAATTTACCAAGTTAATGCTTGGATACAGTTTACTATGTGGACAAGAAATAATTAACCTCCCACTTTTTAGTTACCAAAAAGAAGCAAAGAAAGAAATGCAAGCAGAGTCCCAAATTTATCAAAGAAAGAGATCTGACCAAATATGGATCCATTTGCCAGGGCCTTTTACATACCGGTAAGAAACATAAACACTTGTTTGTAGGGACAAGAGAAAATAGAGTACACCCATATGTTGCTGTGGCACAGCACAGTAGGATGAATATACTGACTCAAGTGCATCTCATATTTTGAATGTCAGCCAAGCTATTGTCAGCAGAGGTCAAGGCACTTGAGCATGTTCTGATTTGTTTTGGCATTGAGATAGAAATCAAACAAACCAGACGTGCACACACACACACGCGCGCACACAGTCATTAGATTAGAAGGTTATGGTACACATCAATCCAAACGGTAAAATAGGCAAGTGCTTTCTTTAATCTAAGGCCGACAATTTGTGTGTCAATAAATAGTATTACGTACCACTTTCTTTACAGCAATACAAGCACAAAGTCTACTAAGGAATTTTTAGTCTTTTCTTTTAGTTTTGCAGCTTGCTTGTTGCCAGTCAATTGCAGTTAGAATGAACGAACTCCAATTGTAACTCTTACACACAAACAAGTTTGAATCATTAGTTAACCCATTAAGCCGGTTTTGGGGAGAGGAGGCCCGTACAGTATCTCCTGAGGGAACCCATGAATCCATAGGGAGAACAAAGGAAACACTACACAGAGATATTGTGAGGCAGGGGTGCTTACCTCAATGTTGAAGCCCCTAAAAGTCCATCCTTGCATGGGAGGAGGAGTTTTAGATCTTTTACAAAGACTCCTAATTTTGCATGTCTGTGTGTGTGTCCTAGCTCCCAATGCTGCATATACCCACTGGAAGCAGACAGTGTTCTATCTTGAGGACTATTTGACTGTGCGAAGGGGAGAGGAAATCACTGGCAGCATTGCAATGAAGCCGAATGACAAAAACGTTGTAAGTGCTACACAAAGCAAATGTCAAAATAGCCCAATGTCCATAAATTAATAGCACAACACAGCGCGGCATTAATTTATTTGATGTCTGACTCATCCCTTGAGCGCACACCTGTCCGCTATTAACTTTTTTTTTCAAACCGGTAGATGCCACTTTATTTGTTGATCTTGTAACCAGAGGTGAGCAACTTACATTTTTTTGCTGGTCTGACATTCGCCAGAGCCCCTCCCCTTTCCGTCATTGTCGCCCCGTCATTTTTTCAAGGCAGACAAAATTGTAATCGTCTATCCGTTGGTGTATTTTTGCCTAACCTTCCGCCACCACTCGAGAGTGAAATTTGACCATTTTTTTCTGGTCCCTCATTTGTCAGGTGCTGGTCTATGTCTGCCTGCACTCATACTAATTATTTTTTCTGTTTTTGTACATACACATAAAGTTAACACCATGTATGTGGTTCTACAGTTACACTGCAATTGAAACATAACACAGTAATACACATTCTCTTAAATACATTTAAGAGAATGCAGGGGATTAGAGTGCAATTACCAAACATGTCCACTGGATGGCATCATCATGCTTTACATGATACTCAAATAATGGATGTCAGTTCTTATTTATGACTGCCTGCCCTACAACTATAGAAGACAGTTTCATTAACATTTATCTGAATGTGTCTAAATTCATTTGTCACACTACCAATAAAACAAAGAATTTACTTAAAAAAAGGTCTTTAGTGAATTAAAAAACTGCTATCTTGCATTTCCTGGCCAAGAGCCAATCAGAGAAAGAATGAAATATATAATATTGCAGATAAGCATGCAAGTCAGTTGAATTGTATTTCAGTCAGCAGTACGGGGTGCGGCAGGCTGATGGACATATGACAGACGTCTGACAGATATCCAACGTGAAGTCTATTCCGATGAATATGACAATGGTTGAAAGTTGCAATTCCGACATTTTTAATTTGCCGATTTTTTTTTTTTTTTAGCATTCACATCATTTGTTGGTCTGTCGGCTAAACAGGCATTCGTCTTTGATGGACTGATGGACAGCCCGTCAGTGTTGACAAAGTGCCTATTCTGCGTGTAACACCTCAGTGTGGAACAAACTGGAACAAACAACTTCTCCATGATGCAAATAAGCATGGGCAATTTTGGATGCCCGTGCAGAGGAGTTTATGGTCTTTATCTCAAACAGTAAATAACACAGTGAAAGTAGACAAGACACACTTACAAAGTGTGGTGTTCTCAAAGGGGCAGAACGGAGCCAATGCTTATCTTGTCCCAGGCTCCACTTACAATCCAAAGCATTTCTTCAACATATGATTTACTTTTTACTTACGTTCTTACTTTTTGGCTATGACGCGGTTGAAGCTGTCTCTGATTCCTCGAACTTGTATTTCAATATCAATTCTAAGATCTTTCCTGTCATATGACTTAGATTAAAATGTGATACCACCATAATTTTTTCTCCAGTGTTCTCATTCTAAATAGCAGGGATTTCTTTTCTCTGCCTGCAGCGGGACTTGGATTTCACCTTTGACCTGGATTTCAAAGGACAACTGTGCGAGGCAGCTATAGCCCACGACTACAAAATGCGTTAAACTTGCATTAAACTGGAATTAAAGACACCTGCAGGGAGCAAAGGAAGTCAGAAGACAGTTCCAGGACCAGTCTTCAAACAGAAGGTGCAAATAAAACGGAAGACTGGGTGGCCCCGCTAACAACTTGCTAAGGATGCTGTCAGACAGGAAGCCATGGGCACAGACTGTTACAAAACCTTGAATGTAATAATTGGTGAGGGGATCTATTCGCTAACTTGTTGATAGTTAGATTCTTGCTGTACACGTTGGTAAAATGAAGTGATGTACCTGTGTCGTTTATCATAACTTGGACCTCACCGGATAGGGAAATACAGTACTGTATGTCTGTTAAGACTCTTGTCCATGTTTTGCTTAAGGGATATTTTAATTTGGATGGCTTTGACCCTGTGCCACCTTCTAGACAAACAATTTACTTTGTAGTTGTATCATTTAAGACTCAGTAATGGTAAAAATATTCATCTGAGCACGACAGCCAAGGACAGACCTACTGCAGGAACTGTAAACGCAGTAGGGTTACTCTGTATGTGTGTTATGTGGAAGGTAATGTGTTAAATATTTGGTGTACAGTGCTAATAGCTCGCTTGATGGGCAGTGACAAAACGTGAAACTGTTGCTGAACTCCGTATTACTGTTCCCAGAGTCGTCAGTTTGATTAGGCAGTGGTATTGTTTGACCTGCTATTTCAACAACTACGAGTACATAAAACAATGTGATCCAGTACAAAGCTGCGTAAACCACCTTAAAAATAAGTACAATTATGTCATTCTTGGCTCCTGGAATCTATGGATACAATAATAAACAAGCAATGCAATCAGAACCAAGGATTGTGAACTTTGTAAATTCCTTTTCTTTAATATCACTCTTGTATTGGATCTATAAAGAGAGACTGGTGAGTCTTTTTCCTCTAATGCCTTGACCGAATTCCCAAGTGTTCCTGGGTCGAGTCTTCAATGCTGCATTTATTATGGCACACTTTAATTAACCATGTCAAGGGTTGTACTGTTTGTTTTTAAAATGTGCATCTAGTAATCCAACAATCTATTAAATGGTACACATTAGACACAGCAGGTGTCATGCTTATAAAAATCTATTAAATGGTACACATTAGACACAGCAGGTGTCATGCTTGTGCTTTGGAACTAATAGGTAAGATAAACAAGAGTGTCCTGCGGAATGTGGATCGAATGTGCCATCTGAAGACCTTAAAATGAAATCAACAAAAAGCATGATGAATATAAAATACAACATTTACAAGCATGTGACTAATGATACAAAGGTCGCTTCTATTAATAAAATATGGAAAATGGTATACAAACATAAAATCTTTTCACGTAAAAACAGTATTTATTTTCTGGAAACGTTTTGGGGCAGCTCGCTGGCACAGAGGCTAGCATGTTCGCCTCCTAGCTTTAGAAAATGGATGAATGGAAACTATTTGGAGAGCTCAATCACATGCCCCCCCCCAATTAAAATAAATTCAGTGTGGATATATAGTTATCTGCAATGCTGAATACATATTTTATTGATTCATGCGTTTATCCATTCATATTATGTTTTACATGTTATATCTTTAAAATTGAATAAAGCTGCAATGTGTAAAACTTGTTGATGCTGTGAAAAGGTCAAAACTGTCACTCTTAATGAACAACACCCAATTGTTTATTTTGGTTATGCTAATATTTCAGTGTATACATAAAGTGAAGTGCAAGACAGTGGTGGTAGCAAACCACTAATAGTGACTCAATTAGAATAACATCAATATCTGAATTTCAATATCACGTACAACATCTATGGCATACTTGGTATTCCATTTCAGAATGAGATGTCTTCAAATACTTGGCAAATACATTAGGTTTCATCTGATGCATTCTGTACACTTTACAATCAAACACAATTGACTGTCTCCAAAATGTCATTGATTGCAGATATCCAACACAATGCTTAACACAATAGACACTGAACTACAATTTGAGCTGGAAACCATGGAGGTATTAAATAATACAAACCACAACAGCAAAGCAGCAAATGCTACACTTTCATATGACAAGATTAAGATGAACCCAGTGAACAACATTTAAGCTATGCAGTGGTCAGAACAATCTTAAGACACCAATGACTTAAAAACAAAAGTGATATCACGACAACGCCATACTAATTCACATTTTCAATATATCATGTTGTACTACAAAAGATAAGGGAATTGTTTGAAAAATAACTATGGACTAATAAATTTTGTTCATATTTAATTAAAATCTTAAATGCAATGTGAAAAAGTATGGGGAGTCCACTCCTAAAAGATTTTGATTTAATTATTTGTTAAATAAGTGATAGTGTGCAACTTTGTGTATGTGGGTTATCTGTCAGCAGCAGGCTTTTTTCTTCTCCAATGAGCTGCTGACCAAGTGGACGGTCTTCTCTTTTTCTCGATCTTCTTGCTCTTTCAGGGTCCTGCGAGGCACAACGGAATGAAAACCAATAAGTCAAAAAACCTGTTCAGTACACATGGATGTGTTCTCTCCACAACGTGTGTTGTCTGCATCGGATTCCTTTACACATTTTTTAAAGTGTTGATGAAGCCAAATCAATCTGTAGCTAGATAAAATATTTCTCTAATGTTTACTTACCTAGCCAGGTGAAGCATGGCCTCCTCCACATTGTACCCTGAGCGTGCACTGCACTCAAAGAAAGTCATCTGGCAGTCCTTGAAAACATGCAATTGGCGTATCATACAACTGTCACTGGTAACAGAAGTTGAGGAAATCTATATTATTTCGCTAGAAAGACAAGACATACCTGAGCTAGCCTAGCACCGATTGTTTTATGCACTTGTCTCACATTGTCTAAGTCAGTTTTGTTGCCCAGCAGCATTAAAGTTATATCTTCGCCTGAGCCCTCCTATGAACAAGAACAAACAATTTATAGAGTAAATCTATATAATGTGGCTATTGAACAGGGCAAAGTGGACACACATTTAGGGCTTACCTTCACACTTGTCAGCCACTGCCTGACATCTGTGAAGCTCTGCTCAACAGTTATGTCATACATCACAACCACACCATCAGCTTTGCGGAAAAATTGCTTGGTGATACTCCGATACCTGAAAAGGGAGGAGACGGTCCATTTAAAAAGTAGAGGCTGTCATGAAAGGGGGCTTCAAAGTTCAGTAAATACTAAATAAAATAATAAAACCTTCAAAGCAGCTCCGAAATTACAAAATGAAAAGGCTTGATTAAAAATAGATTTTCGTTCCGATTAAAAATGGAGTGGTTTTCCAGTCAAAACCTCTGTCACCAGACATGAAACCAACATGAAAAAAGGATGAAGAATTATGTCAAGCGACTGAATTACCTTTCCTGTCCTGCTGTATCCCAGACCTGCAGTGCCACCTGGCTGTTATCCACCATTATTGTCCTCACACAATAGTCTATACCTGCAAATGTAATATTGGATTACATTTGCAACTTCATAATATAACAATGAGATCAACCAACATCTACATAACTGCATTACCTATACATAAACCAGTTTCATAACCATCCATTTTCGACACTGTATATCCCCATGCGGGACGAAGATCAGAAAGAGACTATTTCCAGTGGAAGGTGGAGAACACACAACGACCTGAACTGGTCAACTGTCAATCACAGGGCACTAGTGTACAGAAAAACCACCAATTCACACCAATGGAAAATTTGGAGATAATGTGATTCACATGTGTGATACTAGTACCATAAATTCAATGCAAATGAATCACTGACTTAGGCATAATGTTATAGTGACTCACAACGGTATTAAATAAACCTTTCAGGGGTAACTATATTAGTATTTGTTTGTGGTGGCACTAGTTGTTAAAAGTCTGAGAACAAACCGTTTTACATGATTTACCCAAGAGGCATGTTTTTGCAACGTGTGATGAAATCAAGTGTACCAAAAGAAAAACCCATGAGGCAGATAAGCTACGTAACCATGCAAATGTACTCTTCACAATTAATTTCCTAGCAGCGTTTTTTTAAATCAACATCCTTAATTCATTTATTTGGATGTAAAATGAAAAGAAAACAAATAAAAAACACATATTTCAATTTTAGAATATGTTCTACACAACTTCACAATTCAAACTTTTTATGAACGGACACAGGCATTCATACCAACAGTGGCGGATGTGTCGGGGTTGAAACAGCCACTGCAAAAACGTTGAAGAAGGGAAGTTTTCCCAACACTGGAGTTCCCCACCAGAACAATTTTAAAGAGACGGTCAGGCAGTGATGGACTGCTTTCCTCCTACAGACAGAAGCAATGCGGTTAACTGCAGGAGAGGGGTTGCTGACTTCTCTGAAAAAAAAAAAAAGGGAGGAAACGGTACACAGAGCAAGCTTACATTTATGCTGGTCTCCTTGCCAACAGGCTGACCCCTTGGAGACGTGGGAATTTGATTGAATTCTCCCCGTCCATGTGACAGTTTCAGCTGAGCAGGGTAAATATCACTCATAACCAAGTCTACATTCTCTTCATGGTCTGACAATTCCTCGATTTCCACAAACGGCTGTAGAGGGATTTGGGTCTGTGCGCCATTTTGGAGCAAATGTGGCAGATGATCCTCCTCGATAGAGATGATCCTCTGTAGATAACCACTAGGTGCCTCTGGGCCACACAGGTTGGCCAGATTCTGCCTTATATCTTCTATCTCCTCCTCACTACAGAAACATTGAAACACAGGCTTTTATATCAAGGTATGCTTGATATTTATAGAGGAATCTCCAAAGTCAAACACCAGACAAGTGCTCCAGTGTTTCTAAGATCTCAAGCTACATTTCAAGGAACTGTATAAAAGGCTCAAAAAGGTTGCGTGCGTTCTAGTATGCCACTGTTCCGAGTGTTGTTTGTATAACCACGCCTGCAGGTTGGTCGCCCTGCCTTCCCGTGTCGCGTGACTGCGTGCTTGTATTTGCAGAAGTTCAGTCCAATTAAGAGTATGTCCGCTGCGTGGTTGTTTGCTCATTAGGTTGTAAAAACGTTACTAAATTGGCTTTATGTATTGAGTTAATGACCAAAAAACTCACTCGAGTGCCATTGTAATAATCATAATAATCATTTGATGTTTTATACAAATCTTTTAACCAAACAGTTCCCAATCTAAATACAGTATACAGTCACTCAAACAGTGCATGCTAATGAGCCACAAATGTCAAGCTGTAATGTACTGCTTGGCAACACTCTTACTAATTCCAGTAATGTCTATCAAAGACAATTACGTGAGAGCCTCTGTTTATTTTAAATGACTTAGTATTAAAGTAGTTGACTCCTCTTTATACTTGTATTATATTTATGAATGTAATACATGGCCCGGAAAGTTAATTATGCGTACCATTTTGATGCAGGAACACCTTACCTTACTTTTTTTTCTTAACAACCCCACTCAAGTGAATCCAGTCTTATGGAAAAGCAGTTTGACTTTGGAGGTTTTTCCACATACAGTACATGACGCTTTTTTTACCTTTTTGGAAAGTTCACATGTGTCCCAGCATTAGATAAGGATCTTGGCTGTAATCCTGTATTATTAAAGTTTTGGGGTTTCTGTAATGCCAAACATATGAGAGACCTCATTTGTTATTTTTCTCTTCATCTTGTGAACTTTGAGAGGCATGCAGTAAAGAAACTTGACATACGACAATAAAGCTCATGCATATCACAAACCTGAATGAAAATGTCTTTTTCATCCCTTAAGTGTTTGTTCATTTCCCTGAAAGGGAGAAAATTGATGACAAACAAGTAATTTCAATAAAACTGCACATTCATCTAACCAAAACAGCAACAATTTGTTCGAGAGGAAACACACCAGTGGAATAAACGTTTGAGAAGCGGGCTGCATTAAATCGCTGACTCGGGAAGAATGATTTCGATGGAGAAAAATAAAACTGTCAAAAAATAAAACCTAACGTTGTAATATATTATCGTGTATCCAGTTGAACTTCCATGCGAATATGTTTTTAAGTGTTTCCAAGTTGACGTTATCATCAAAGCAAATATCCACACCTCATCAGGTCCAGCTGTTTAAGAAGGCTTGCCCTCTCGCGCTGGAGTCCCTCTGTCAGTCTGTATATTTCTCTATTACAAACAACATCACAGTATTATTAACGCAAGGCGTAAAAATGCTAACGTGAAAGGGCTGGCATCTTGTTACGCACATCTCCTTTTCCTCAGTGAGTCGCGTGGACTGCTCATGAAGTAGACTCAGCTGCTCCTGTGCCAATTGCAGTTCTTGACTAGTGTGATCCAGTTCCTTAGCTAGTTCATCATTTGTCTTCTTCAGCTTCACATTCTCCACCTTGGTCACATGTTGCTCACTGTGAAGCTCCTTACACTGATCTTCCAACTGTAAATAGGCAGTGGTAGCAAAAGAATCATATTCACAGTTAAATGAGACAGAGGTTCGTGTGTATCATTCAATAATATGCCAAATCGATCATCATCATCACCCTTCTGAATACTTCTTAGCATATGAAGTCTGACAGTTTTTCACGCAAGTAACTTTGCGCCAATTATATGTGGTGAAAAAAAAATCAAACGATTTACTGTATACATTTTCAGCAAGAAGTTGTATTAACTTGAATAGTAGCAGCTACAGTATTGTTGTTGTTTTTTGTTAAGGGTGTGTATTTGTCAGAGATGGAACGTGACACCAAAGCTACAAGATGTCTCCAGGGATTGAGTCCACGCGAACGGGACCAGATGAGATGTGTGCAAAATGTGTATTCAAAAATTCTGTCTAATATAAAATCTCCAGTTTTCAAAATGTGTGTGTTTTTTTTTTTTATTGACCAGACTGAAAGAAAATTCTTTCATGCAAATGTCCCGTAAAAAGAGACAAGCTGCCTTTGTTTATTTTTCAATATTTGACCATCGTTTTCTTCCATTGAAAAGCCAAAACGTCACTACACAGTTGACTTGTGTGTTCGGATTAAAAATAAAAGAAAAGATCACACACACAGAAGACCAAAAACACATTTCAACTTAATTATACATGACCAACTTAAATCATTTTTGTGACATGTTTCAACACAAATATGAACTTTTTAACGTGACATTTTAGACAACTCTTTCACCATTAATTTTGATCAGTGAGACGAGGTGACGTCCAAACCACAAAGCGCTTTTAAGTCAGCGTGGTTTATTCACAGGTCATCAGTATAAACGACAACTGTGTAAGGCTGTCAGCATCAAACAGAGGTCAGTCATATTTGTTTTTTTTTTCAATTACATTTACAAAACAAAAACGGCACTGGCAAGCTGCTAGCTAATGGATAGCAAATAGTTTATGTTAGACACTGTGCTAAACACTGGCAACAGGCACTTGTGAAGGAAACCTTATATTAGGTTGTTATCATTATGTGCTTATTTCATTGTTATCCATTTATGCATTCCTAGTTCATTTTGGCCCTGTCCTTAGATAGAGCTGTTGACGCACGAAAGTGTGAGCCGGGACCTTGGCCCAGCTGTCAGTGGCGCCCGGCTGGCTCTTTTGTTGTGTCTTGTAATCTGCTATGCTTTTGCTCAATAAAAGCCAGGAGGGGCGGCTGGGCAGTTGAAATTAGCGTTGGAAAACCCGCGAGTTCTTTTGCCCAAGCTTTTTCCCTATGCCTGGCATAGAAAAGTCAATCTTGGCTGGTCTGAGTTACTCTTTTTGCTCTTCAGCAGCTAGGCTTGTCCTAGTCTTGTTTTAGAGATTTCTCTTGACAGCACTGCACAATAAAATGCCAGTGTAATTAAGTCATTTTTATTGCCATGAATAGGCAATGAAACGGGATTCCAGAACAACGTTGTTGTTTATCTCAGGAGTCGGGAACAACTTCAAAATAAAAATATAACCAAGGCGTTGGTTGTATATATATCATTTGGTATTTTATGTTTGTTATTTAGCAGTTGGCTGTGTCACTTGTCTCCTGTGTACCACTGTGTAGTACTAATAATATTGTGCTGTGCAGGTTTGAGAAAGCACTAATCTCGTATTAGATCTTTTCCCATCACTGGTAAATGTATTGCAAAGAGGAGGGAAATTTATTAAATGTCCGGGAAAATATATTAGGGTGTTTCAAATTAAAGCCATTAATTAGTTTTTAACATGAAAATGTATGCAACAATAACTGTACACTTCAAGTCCTTACTCACCCTCCTCTGTTTCTGAAAGAGCTGCTCTAACTCTTTCTCCTTGGTGGTCAGCTGACTTTCAAGTTCTTGACTGCGAGACACAAACCTCTTGTAGTCCTTCAAAGATGAAAGTTACAAGCAAGAAATTTAATAACAGACAATTGAAACGCAATTTTTGATGATAGCATTTAACAAAAATAGCACATTTACTTGAAGCAGAATCCGTTCTCTTTCATTCTTTATTTGCTGCTCCATTTCCTCATAAAGGCGATGGATTTCATCATCATGCGTAGCTGCTTTTCTAAATTACATACATAATGAGTACTGTCTTGTTTGCATCACAAATATAGTAATGATTTTCACAAGATTTAGCAGTACAAGTGAAGAAAATTTCCAGCAAAAGACAAGCCTTAAAGAAAAGCCTTAATAGGTTCCCTGAAATCCAAAGGGCTAAGATGTCTCCTGACCGTTTTAAAGCGCTCTCCATCTCCGTCTTTTCCTGGTTAGCCACAAGTATCTGGGATGTCACCCTTGCCAAAAAATCCTCAAAATTAGATAAAAGGTGTGGTTCATCTCGGCGAAGCTGGGCCCACAAACTGCGAACCTCGGCAGGACTAATAACACAGAGAGTTACATGTAAACATCAATTACAGAGTAGGTGTGCCATTGCTGGGATGGAAAAATACTGTATATCAGTTTATGTTTGACATTCTAGGCATTAATGAAATGGCATACAGTTACAGTGAACTTAGACAAATTCAAATAGCCAAGTAAATGCACAGGTTAATGTTCAAAGTACGATGAGCTTAGAATTAAAAAAAAAAAAAAAGACCTTTGACATTTGATTATTTGAGGAATAATCTTTGGGTATAACTCAAAATTAATTGTCCTGATCATATGTAAACGTGACAGGCAAGTGATGAATAGACATCAATAAGCAAAACAATTTGAAGAAAAACACTTGAAACCTAAAGTTCAGAGCGAATTTTCTGCAAGACTGTCTTTTTCTTTGCCGATATTCTAGTATATGTCAAATGTCTGCTTAGGATCAATAAAGGTTAGTGCTGCCCAAAGGCTTGTGGTCTGAAATGTCATGTCTCATCTTTAACTTTAGAGCTGGTGGGCAGGATGTGCATCACCTGGAATCCCCAGCTCAAGGAAGTGTTGCTCTTGTCCTTTTTTTATGTTTGTTTGTTTTTTTCTTTTTCTGGGAAAACATTGTTGGATATACTGTGGTTCTACTTTTGATCACTGTGCAGTTCCATATGATATAGTAAAAGACAAATCTTAAATTTAAAGTAATTACCACTGAAATGGACATCATTCACAACCTCGTGTTGAAAAAATTTCAAGTAGTGTTTTTGTAAGATTTTACCAAAGTAGATGTCATAAGTCTTGAAAAGTACATTTTTGTGGTCCCGAGAAAATCTACCTTCATAATGCACTGGAAACCAGCACTGCTATATGAATATAAAATTGTACTTAATTGTTAGTGTAATTCCCTTTCTAAATTTTACATGGAACATGTTGAAAGAGGTAACATATATATATCTCTGCTTTCATTAAGAATTGAAAAATTGGAATTGTTACACATGATTCACTTCTGTCTCAACCAGGGCCTCTAGTACAAAATCTAAAATGTTCTGACTGAGTGACTGTGAATAATAAATCATACAAAATCTGTAAGTAAACTTGGATTCACAGAATGTAGTAAATGAGGTTTTAATTAGTGCACGACGCAACTTATTTTTCTTAAAAAGTCAAGTGTGCTTGTAGTAGCACACTGGGAAATGAAACAGTTATATTAAGAATGCTTTTCCACTAATGAGACACTATTTTAGTTTCTTTGAGTGAAACCAGAAGCGTACTTAATTTATCAACAGCAACCAGTAAAACCATTTTTTAATGAAGTATAAAAGTAAAAAGCCTCTGGAATACATATAGTCATTGACATAGTACAAATCATAATTGTTGTAAACACAACACAGAAATGAAACCAACCAAATCGGTGACTCACACAATACTTACTCTTCAAAGACGTTGTTGGCTCCAAGGCTCTCCATCAGCATGGAAAAATGTTTCTCCTCCTCATCCTCTGAGGTGGCCGAGCTCTCTTCCCATCGGCTGTGGTAGATGGCCTCTGGAGCCTTTGAACGGTGGGCTTTATCTCCCATGCTGTCATTTAAAGAAATATTTCTACCATGCAAAAATTCACCTGGAAAACAGATGAGACACAAAACAGAAGCTGTGTATATAGAAGCATTGACGTGAATAAGAACATAAAAAAGAACATACTAAAGCCAGTGGAGAACTCATCGAGGGTAAGAAATCCATTGCTGTCAGAATCAAGGGTGTGAAACACTTTCTCCAACTCATCGGCACTGAGAGGGAGCTCGCCAATCAGCCTCTGTTTTACACGACACAAACAGCTGTTATGGACAAGGACAATACATCAGTGTAGCGACAACAACTGTTACTTAAGAGCTGAAAGAACATCATCTGCGGCAAGAACAAACAACAACAAAACATTTACATTAACATCTACATGATTCCTCTCGGCGATATTATACGTAAACATGCTATTAGTTTTCATTGCTATGCTGATGATACCCAACTCTATATGCCCTTAGAAATAACGGATCCGTGCAAGTGCAGTAAACTGGAGGCTTGCCTTGCCGAGATTAAACAATGGATGTCTTCTAATTTTCTGCTTCTCAACCCTAATAAAACTGAGATGTTAGTTATTGGCCCTGCTCATCATCAGCACTTGCTTAAGAATACCACGCTGAACCTAGAAAACTGTATAGTTTTCCCAAAGTAGTTCTGCAAAAAATCTCGGCGTGATATTTGACTCAACTCTCTCCTTTCGAACACATATTAATAACATGACAAGAACGGCGTTTTTTCACCTCCGCAATATAGCTAAAATTCGCCCTATTCTTTCTCTTAGCGATGCAGAAACATTAATTCATGCATTTGTTACGTCGCGCCTAGACTATTGCAACATTTTGTTTTCTGGACTTCCCATGTCCTACATTAAAAGCCTGCAGTGTGTACAGAATGCAGCAGCGAGACTATTGACAAGGACGAGAAAGTTTGATCATATTACTCCGATTCTAGCTGACCTGCATTGGCTTCCAATACACGTGAGATGTGATTTTAAGATGCTGTTAATTACTTATAAAATTTTACACGGTTTAGCTCCTTCCTATCTCGTCGACTTAGTATCACCTTATGTTCCGTCCCGACAACTTCGATCGCAAAATGCCGGTTTGCTATCGACCCCACGGGCTAAAAAGAAGTCTGCGGGCTCAAGGGCATTTTCCATTCGCGCGCCAGTACTATGGAATGCCCTACCTATGGAAGTTCGCGCAGCCACCTCAGTAGAAATCTTTAAATCCCGACTAAAAACACATTTATACTCAAAAGCATTTAGTTAATTTAGCCTGTCTGCAGCCTTCTTCTATTTTTCTTTTTTCCTGCCCCCCTCTTCCGGCTGGGAGAGGGGGCTAGCTAGATGGTGAGGGTTGACTTGACCGCCCCCATTGGGTCCTGCGCTGGTCGACCATCACGGGTTAGGAGTTTGGCCGTCTGCGGTCCACCTGGCTGGAATGTGGGATGGTTCCTGCCCAATGGCTTTGCCTGCTGTCAAGACATCACTGCACTATATAGCATAATATGTTTTCTGTAATTTATATTGTTTCTGTGTCTGGTACATGCAGCATCCACTTCAACCTGTGGGCCTGGAAGGGGGCTCCTCCCACCTGTGGTCCCTTCTGGAGGTTTCTGATTTTCCCCAAATTAGGGTTTTTGAGTTTTTCCTTCCCCTTCTGGGAGCTTTGACAGGGGTGCTGTTGTGTACCTTATACTGAAAAGATGTCTCTGTACGACCACTTTTCATTCTGTGAAGCCCTTTGAGACTTCGGTGATTTAGGGCTATATAAATAAAATTTGATTGATAAATTTGATTGATTGATTTAGGTTGACGCAATTCCTTTATACTGGAGATCCAGTAGATGATCATTTTATTACTTAGGCTGTCTCATTAACAGATTAACTGTGATCAATGAATTAATCATGATTCATTGATCACAATTAATCATCAGATATACAGAAATAACAGAGGCCACTTTTTGATGTTGTATATCTATGTTTTGGTCTGCCACGGTGTATCTTGCTTTAAAAAAAAAAGAATGGTTGAGGATATTTGTTAGAATTAGTGCGATTAAAATTAGTGCAATTAAAAGAGATAATAATAATAATAATAATAATAATAATAATAATAATAATTAACCAATTTTTCATTCCCAGCACTAACAGCAGTTAATGTCCATGTAAGGAGAACCTCACACTGTGAACCATCTGGAATAGTCCCAGTAGAGATACAGTAGGGCCCTTAATGATTGACCAAAGCAGACAGAACCAGAAAAAGGACAAATGTACCTGTTTAACATGCAAACTCTTCACTCAAAAGCTAAGCTTTTTCAACAGAACCGTGACAAATAAATATTGCAATAATTGCTTCAATTAATCACATTATAACTGAGTGGGCAAGAGTGAATTATAAGCGTTGAAAAATATCACATTTTAAATTTAGAATAAATGTAAGCAAAACGATTGACATTCAAATGCTGTTATTATAAATAGTTACAGTAATTACTTATAAATTGGTTGAAGAAGTTACTCAAAAATAAATAATAATAAAAATAAAATACAAGACGATTTTAAATGAGTGCCTGATTTGAGAGTTACCTAACCATTTTCTATAAGATTTGTACTGAATTGAATCTTAGCAAGATGGCTGGGCAAGAAGCTAGAGCACTTGGAGAAAACTAATGAAAGCATGAGGGAAATATGCAAACTCCACAATTGCGTGTGATGAGAGCATTGAAAGCGAGGAAGACAAAAACGGCCACACCTTTGTAAGCAGTGTGGTATTAGGATATGTTTACATTGCTGCAACTGTTGATACAGGCCATGCATTTAATCCAGGGCGGGAATAAGGTAAAGGTAACATAAAGTGTGCTTTTCTAATAGGAACACATCTATTGCATCACAAAATTAACCTCCTGAATGCAGCAGCAAAACAAATGCATGAAAATATTATAACTAACAGCACCAAGTGGTGCTCTAAGGCCTCATTAGAACAGGCTGTGATATCAAAGCTCCACTATGTGTGTTTGTGTTGGTGAGTGCTTCATCAATGGATTGACGACATCAGAAGGCCAAGTAAATCTGCACAATAATGTGACTGGAGAGCTTGAATCACAAAGCACCCATGATGCTCCCTCTACTGTCTTTGCCACCGTCCCCTTTAACTCCTAATTATGCAACTCTGAATGAAGCGCATGTGATCTTTTCATGTCGAATTTAGAATTACTGATGAGGAAGACGATTGCCGTTGTATTGCACATTCAGATTAGATAAACTATGCGAAAAAAGGAAAAATGTGAGAGAACAATGTTAAGTTTCGATCAAAAGTTAGAAAGTTTGGAAAGGTAACAATTCATGTAATCATCTCACCTGCATATCACGTTGGGTGATGAAGCCTTTTTTCTCAATGTCGCAGACCTGGAAGAACTCGTGTGTTTTCTCCAGAACGGTGTTTTGACCAACATGCCCGCTCTCCCGCTTTGGCCACTCATTCTCACTTTTAGAGGTTCCGACGTTGCTTCTGTGCTCCTTGCTGATTTCGTGCCATCGCTGCGCCATCCTGGACTCGGCAGTGGCGGTGTTGCTGTAGGCAGATGGGACAGTTGATACCGCCATGGTAGATGTACCAGAAGTAGTTTGCTGTGATGTAAGCACCTCAGTCGTACTTCACATGAGCCAGGTGTGCAGGAGACAGATCTCAGAAGAAGAGGTGCTTACAGGCTACACAGCATCAGAGCCGTTCAGCAATGTAATGCATCATCTCATAGCAACCGCCTCATTAATTTGACACTGAAAGCTAGAAAGGAGAGACAGAGAATATTTTGTTTGTGTATTCAACTTCCCTGCAAAAACAACCCATATTATTTGTGAATTATGAAGTGTTCAAATAGAATCAATAAAGCAAAAATTTTCTGACAGTGACATGGTATGTATATGTGTGTGTGTGTGTGTATATATATATATATATATATATATATATATATATATATATATATATATATATATTTAATATATATATTTTTTGCAATATGGACATTGCATGTTCCATTATCAACAATAGTTTTCATTATTATTATTTGTTTTATTCCTTTTTAAAAAAAAAAAAAATTAAATATTCTGAGCATCAAACATTCTGCAACTTGTAAGTACAAAGACTCACAAAAGAAGCAAAGCCACCACAAGCAACCGATCCGTCTTGAGGCTAAAAGAGGAAACAAGAAAAGGAAGTGAAGGTTTTGTTCTTCATTCGAACATATTGTTTAATTTTCAACAGGGGATCCTCATGTATTGATGAGAAGTTAGGCAGAACGTTTACGCATGACAAGAGACGTCTGAAAAAAATCCTCCAGTTTGTATTGCATTTGATTAACAATTTTTGAATTACTGTATTTAACTATCTCCTGAAATTCTTGTCACGTTTTTAAGTGACAAGAGAAAGTGAAAAAAAAAAAACTAATTCTACATACTGTATATTAAATCAGCTTGAACATTGTATCCATATAGACACACACGGCATTAAACGTTTTGATGTGTAAATTTTGTAGAAATTATTTTCTGTAGCATGGAAAAAAAAAAATTCGTTCAAGCCTTTCAGGCTTTTGTTTGACATGGAACAGCTGTCAGATAACATGCATGCTAGCGAAAATACAGGATACACGTTTGCAGTCACCTCATAACAGGTCAATTTAGCTCAAATTTAGTGTGTTCAAGATGATAAAAGTCTCAGAGGACGTACGTACCAGAATGGAAACAGCCGATTCTCAACGCAATGATTCCTTGACTTGGTTGTTCACAACTTGCAGCGTTTGACGTAGATAAGTGAGAAAAGTGTGACAACGAGACAAGTGGTGGAATTTGACTCACTGCACGCCGGATGGGCAAACAAAAGGGGCGGGGTTGCTATCGAGGGTTACTATAGAAACACTTGGCATTCAAGTTCCTGGTCCACTTTGTTCACGCAATAAAAATAAGAGAAAATAGGAACAATAGCGCTCCTTTCACCAGTATTAAAACTTTACATCATAATACTAGTATTTTTTCGCTAAGGTATTGAGGCTCATCGTATCGTTTTAATTCACGTTTGTATGCGCCTTTAAACTTTGGCTCCTGTAGTTCTGGCAGCGCACGAGAGCGCAATACTCAACAAGATCCGGCAGATGGCTGTGTTTATCTTTAGAATTTAGACATCACAGTGCCTTATACCAGTTTTATTGTATAATCTGTGCATTTTCCCCACGTGCTTGTTTTTTTCCTTCTTTTTTCCCCCCTGGATGCCCCGGCTTCCTCCTGCATTTCAAATGAACATATTTTAGGTCCTTTGAAGAATCTTTTGCCCCCCCCCCCCTTCCCGACTCCTTCTGCATTTCAAAGTAAATCTTTTTTTTCTTTTCCAAATTCAATCGAATGTTAAAAAAAAAAAAAAAAACATCTACACACTTAACACTTAACATTTTAAAACAAAAAACACTAATATTTTTTGTATGTATTTAATATATGTATGTAATAATACTTTGTATGTACTCTAAATCGGGTGTCCAAACTATGTCCCGTGGGCTGCATTCGGCTGCAAGAATATTTTTTGAAGCATGGGACAGAAATGGGACAGTACACCACCTGAACTGCTATAGAAAATGATTGGATGGATGGTTAATTCTTTGCAAAAAGAAATTTGACAAGCACATATTTTGATTGGAGCATTGCCTTTCTCAATGATTTTGTGTCTCGTTGTATTTATTTGTTCGAAACTAAATATACATACAATCCAATCCAATCCAACTTTATTTGTTAAGCATTTTAAAACAACAACAGCTGACCAACGTGCTGTACAGAAAAATAAAAACATCGTAAAACAGACACCTGTGCTCTGACTTCCTTCTGCATTTCAAATAAATCTTTTTCTTTTATTTTTACGAATCTAAATGTAATTGAAGGTTACAAAACATTGACACACTTAACACTTAATATTTTAAAATAAAAAAACACTAATAATTTGTTTGTGCTCCATATCGAGTGTCAAAATGTGTATGAACAAATTATTATATTATGAACAAATGGGAAAAATAAACCATAGAATTTTATTTTTTTTAATCTTTTCAACAATATATTTACAGCTATTCGTGTGGAATTGGGATCAGACCAGCGTGCATAGCAATAATCTACATATTGACCGTAAAGGTTTCTACTATATACTATATACTGTACACATGGCATGATTTATACCTGTCCAGCCCACTTGAGAAAAGATTTTCTTACATGTGGTACCTGATACACATAGCACAATTTTACCTGTTGGTCCCACTTGAGAATAGATTTTCCTCCATGCGGTCCCTGAGCTTATTTGAGTTTCACATCCCTGCTCTAAATAATAAAGCCTTCAGGCCTACTAAGTTCAGTAGAAATTATAATTTGATGCCAGGAATAAATAAATAAATAAATAAAAAAGTTTAAGAACTTGCTCACTGATGACTATAGCGCAAGAAAAACAAACAAAAAACACCGGACAAGTACATACCGCATATTCCCGCAGTCATTTCAATATTGATACATCTGTCCATAAACATGGCAAATTGCACTTGCAAAATTTTTGTGTGCACACACCATTTGTATGTGAGGCCCTTGTTCACCTGAACGCATAATGGATGAATGGACGAATGAATCTGTGACTTGATGAAACAATAAAAAAAAATGTGAAAAAATGCATTGTTAAAAATATCTTTGTTGAAGGTGTTCTAAATTTAAAGTATTTGAGTCAAAGTTTAAAAGAAAGCGTTTAGCCCTCATTGACGGTCTGTGAGTGTTTTGCGCAAGCAGCCGGTTCTTTCAACCCTTACCATTCATGAAGCCCAGGAGAAACTTTTAAGACTGACAATAAAATCTGTCAGAGCCGCACTTGTACAGGGGAAACAGGGCAGTGAAGCAAACACGGCTCAGTTGGAAATAAGCAGAGGAGCAAGACTCACCACATTGCTCTGGTTTAAGGCCTTGGAAGGACTGACATCACACTTGGAGACATTCATTCTGTTTTGCAATCTCCGAGATGGCAGGGTGTGTGGTTGGGGCTTTAGCGTCATCTGTGCGGCTGATTTAGGGGTCTTTGCTAGCCTGGCGCATCACGCGATGCGGCTCTAATCAAGTTTATGCCTGTGGATCTTTCTGGGGACGCTTTGCTTTGGAGTCTTCTCATTCAAAGCCACGTGTGCGTGCTATATCACTGTGCCTTCGTAATTACGAGCTCAGGCTCTAGTTGTCTCCAGAGGGAAAACTGGACCTTATTTAACATGTTTTCTGCTGTCCACAGTCTTAAGTCATGTCCACACAAGGACAGCGAAAGGATTTTGAGAAACCTTTGTTATGGCCTTTTGTTCACACATTGTTGGCAGCTAAAACCAATGCAATCAACCATGGTTCTATTTGTCCCAATTTGCTTTCCAGGAACAGTGATGAACTTAAACATACTTTTTTTTTATTATTAGATCCTAGTCATAGTTAATAATATTTAACATTAGCTCTCTTGGTATGCCATGAACAACAAAATACTCAGTTGGGTTTGGAGGGCTGTGATCTTTTCATTTTTATGGTCCTGTACACAAGTAACTTAGTTCTATCATACAGCTGGCCATGGAATATATGTTCATCTTGCTCTGTGAGCCATTTTTGTTCTTATTTTAAATACCAGAAGAATAGCTATGAATAAATAGAAATGTCAACATTTGTCTGTTGTAGAAATTTAACGGCCAATGTTTGGATTCCCACTAGACAATGTATAATGATTATGTTGGGCAAACTCCATGCTCGGGTTTTATGATCAGTCATTGACTAAAAGAATTACTGTACTTGACCACCAAAAAAAAAAAAAAAGATTGACCATTGTCTAGCTAAGTTTTTTCTCCTAAAATATGATGTTGATCATAAGCAGTGACAGCCATTTATAGTTGCAACATCTTGATATAAATTCAAAAGTGTCAATATATGACCAATGTAACCATCTGGGTGTTCTATTGGATGATTTATAGATTTCTCCATCCTTCCTGTGGTCCCTCTCCAAAGTATTTTACATTGCTTTGACGAAAGATCTGACCAATTTGAATATTTTTTAAAGGAAGTGGTACGCTTCTGAAATCACGCAGTAGCCTGGCTCCTTATAGTTTCCAAGTTGGATTCCAAGATTTCATGCAACACCAATATGATGACAGCCTTATAGCACAAGGAAAGCTATTATTTGCTCCTTAAATTAATTGTTGTCATTAACCATGGTTTAGTCTTGAGCGTGACATCACGGAAAGCTTAAGTAATTGCGAGTCTTCCATCAAAGCGCATCCTCATTTCTTCCATGATTACACTAGTAACCTCTGTTTGATTGTTAGAGCATTCCTGTTGACCTGGAGGACGGGATACTTCTACTGTATATGACCTCTATATATTATTGTTCGTGCATGCAAGATTTTCTTTCCTATGTAAAAAATGGATTCATGCCAGTAAATGGGATTGCAGTTACTCTTGCCGTATATGCTGAACAGGAATATGGGAACATGTGTTTCCTATTGGCCCATGGTTTTTCTTATGGACTCCCAGGCCACACTGACTTTCCCATTGTCAAATTGAGCTTATGTAGTTTTCTTTATATCTACAGACATCCATCAAAGTGTCTTTGAGCAAGCACATTGAACCCTAATTTGATCCCGGTAGACCTGGCGACACACTGTGTGGTAGCAGCCCGCAATGTATTAATGTGTGTGTGAATGTCTATAGGTAAGCCTTTGTAAAGTGCTTTGAGAAGTATATGATGTGGAGAGCACTATGTTACAAGTGCACTTCATTAAAATGAATACATACAAACAAGAGTTGTTTGTCAATAAAGGTATCTTGTGTATCTAAAAACAATAAGACAAAGAGCTTTTAGAACAACTGGACACAAGGGGGGCCCTATAGCAAAGTTGGAATACAATTTAGCTAAAACACCATGACTTCATTGATCTAAAGATTGGTGATAGTTGCATTGGCTCAAAGTGAGCAGGCCCAGGTCAGGGAATGCAATCCAACTGGGTGCAGGATGCAGGGTGGGCAAGCAAGTACATGAGCTGAGGAACATACATGACAGGGAAAAGTCAAAAATCATAAAATAATACTGCACAAATGTTTAGTTACATGACCCCATGGAGTGTATTGCTGTGGTGACAAGGTCGGCTACCTGCACTTGAATCCCGACCATCACTACCACCCCCACAACACAAAGGGAAAGGGGGAGAACCTTGAAAGCGTTGAACGTATTTTAGGTATTTCTTTTTGCAAATATAATCGAAACCATCTGTCTGACACACATCAGCAATTAAGTTAAATTTGAAAATTGAAAACGAACAACACTTACTCTACCCTTGATGTGTATTTAAAAGAAGCAAAAAAAAAAAAAAAGGCACGGAAAAATACAAGGCTGGTAGGCAGGTATGTAGATACTGTAAAGTTTTTTTTTTTTTACTAGTTTCACTATTAAATATGCACATCACCTGGAGAGTGTGCTTCCTGAGGTTATAGACAGCATTGGTTCTCGCCTGATGTACATGAGAAGCATATGCAAAGATGATTCAGCTTTAGTATATGCTTTATTTTCAATTAAGTGTATCTTTTCAGCTACCTTTCCCTTTAACAGCACCCATGCCTTGAATTGGGAATTCAAAGGAAGCTAAAAAAGACAACTACTTGGCTTACACAACTCTAAGACAAATACAGCTTGCCCTTAATGCAGTACAGGTGTTTTTCTCGTCGAAATAGTTGCAGCCAATTCACATTAAGTTTCAAATTGTCACCCAGACTCTACTACAATGACTATTAGGAACAGGCAGTAATCTCTATTTCTCTTGATTGTGCAGGAAAATCAATCAATCAATCAATCAATCAACCAACCAACCAACCAACCAACCAACCAACCAATGTATTGATGTTCATAATATTTCAATGGCCTCATATAAATTCTCTTTGAATAATCTCCATTTTTGCTCCATGCCATTGTTTTGTAGCAGGGTTAGGGTTATCATGCAGGACAGATATTGTGGTCAAATGGTGGCTTATTTTAAACCAATACCTAACATGTCACAGAAAATATATACTGTACATTTATTTTACATTTCACATATGCCACATTTGAAATGTAATAATATACATTAAACACCAGCTCCCCTTTTCATACTTTCACAATTTATGCGGTTTATACACTAAAAAGCAATCTTATTTGAATAGACTAAAAGTATTGTGTTGATCAAAAGCAAATATCGACTTTGTTTGAGTTGATCCGCAAGGTAAAATAGTCAAGATCATAATATTTATGAAAAAAAACATGTGCCTAAATAGAAATCGAGGTATTTCATCAATTATTTTAGTCCATTTGCTGAAAAGGTATTACGAGGTGTTCTACTCATATGTATATGTATATCCTTTTAATCAGATAGAGAATATGTATGCTCTGAGTGCCTTTACCTTTCACATCTGGAAATATCTCCCATCACATTTAGATTTCTTCTGTGAGAAATTTCAGATGGTAACTGGTTTTGTTCTCACCACAGTTGAGCCCAACACAGTGAGACTGTGGTTGAGAAGTGTATCTTCTTTAAGGAATCAAGGATCTTGGGATTAGAGGTACTCCACTCCCTGCCCAGTCCATTTGCGATACTTTCCATCCCAGACCTCTGCCAAAAGAGTGATTTCACATTTGTGAGAGTGTGCAAACAGACGAGTAGCGCACACAGCTCAGCAGTTTCAGAACGCATTTGACCGCAGGGTGCTAGATAGCAAGAATTTTAATGGTGGGAATAGGTTATTGAATGCATTGTGTTATATCATGTGTCTTCACAAAACCATCTATGTGTATATATGGGGATGCAAAGCTATTCAATGAAGGAGAGAAAAATAGAAAGCTGAGACCGCAATGTGCTAGAATGATAGTGCTTTCTCACTGGGTGGCACTGATTTAAATGTTTACTCAGACCAAAATTCTGACGCCGCAATAGTAAGAGCCAAGATCTGGACCATTCTTGAAGAAGACCTTAGTATGAGTCAAACTGCGTAGCAAGCAGTTCCTGCTCCATTCTCTTCCTTCTTCTCCCATGTTACCATAACCACTATCATCCCCCTCCACCTTCAAGACCAGTGTCTCTTCCTCGTCACCACCATCATGTTAACCTCTCTTAACTGCTTAAAGTGCAATATCTAAAAACCGTTAGGAGACAGACTTGTTCATTTTCTGATTGTGAGCAATGGCAGGTATCAATCATATAGCTAATCAATAAGGATGAAAGTACATTATTTTATTGATTGAAAATTGTTACTAAATCATTTTAATGAGAAATTAATGACATGCTAATAGTAATATTTAAAAAATGTTCCATCAATTTTGGCTCACTGTTACTGTTCTAAAAATCAGACAATTTGTCATGCCTCGTTGATGTATGGTGGAACAGCTTTAGCAGGGACAACTGTATTATATCAGTAAAAGACCATTTTTGTATTCGAGTTAAGTTTTTTTTTTTTTTCAATGATTTCCAGATTTACTCAAGGGGCCTGTAGTTTCATTGATTATGATGCAACCATAATTTGATGTGTCTGCCTGCAAGAAGGTTACATGGTAGTGGATTTTCTCTTGCCTTTCAATCTCACAGGAGAAATCTTGAACCGAACTAAAGACAACTGAAAAAAATAAAAATCCTGCCCCATCCTGTTCCACTAAAAAAGGCTTCCATCCTTTCATGCTCCCGTTAAGAATGACTCCCACTAGCATGCCGCTCCCATTTTTGAGTGTGTACTACACACTGTGTACACTTATGAAAAGAAAACTGCAAATTGCTGTGCATTTATCCAAAGCGTTTTTTTTTCTGCTTTCTGAATAACTCCAGTCTCCTTCCGTGAATGTTTTATCCTGTATCATCCCATTCCTCTGATTAAAAGTAAGGTTGACTCCCACTTCACGAGATTGCCGTGACCTGTGGGATTACAAAAAAATGTCAGCCTCTACTGTCTGTCTATCTGTCTGCCTTTACTCAGCCCACACCTAGACAAATGTCCATCACACTTAGCAGGGATTACATGTTACAAATTAAATCATGATAAAACATAGAAACATAGAAAAGAGCTAAAGTTTTCACTGCAAGCGTCACTCAGTCACTATAATGTACAGTACACTGTATGCATATCATGCTCAGAATGAATAGGCCTACTGTATATTTTGGACAATAACTGCTGGTTTTTCCAAACAATGCATGAAAGAGAAGTGTCAAAGCGTCAAGTAAAGTGGGGCTTATCATAACTATCGCAAAAGGAGTCACATCACTGTAATTGCAGTCTGCTTTGAAATAAATCATGATATATAGTGCCTCTCTTGAACCCACATTCTGGAGCTGTTACAGATGTTCCTATGAATAGATATGAGTAGTGTTCGTGCGGACCTGTGTGACTGATAGTTGTTATGGATTGTTTGAGCAGATTGCCATGTCCGCACGGATTCACGAAGGCTTTCGCTTCTTGCATATTCCTTTTGGGAATATCAATATGCAGTGGTTGCATGGCTGATTGTAAACTCAATTGTCTGTCTGAGTATTCTTACACAAAGTGTTCTGTGCAAGCTTGTAGAGCGGTTTTTAAAATGCTATGAAAATGCAAGAGTGTCGGTCACCTGATAAGAAGAATAATGTAAATAAAAATTGATATTTAGTAAGGCAATAGTTTCAATGCACCATTTTCAGAGCAGTACTTCAACATGTTAATGATACCTGATCATTCTTAAAGCATCAGTCAGTAGTCGTGCCTCCCAAGACAATACAGGCACCAAATAGCCCTTTAATATACATGGCATCCCTATAAAACCACCACTGATTCTATTTTTAACAAGTTCACCTTGTTGTCATTTTGGTAAGTCTCAATTTTCATAATTTTCAAAAGGTTTTTCATGCTGGGCATTTTATTTCTTATGAGGATTTTGCAATGATGCACTTTTCATTATGGAGCCTTTTTCAACTTACACTCCAAACAGCTGACCGGAAAAAAGTAGATGCTTGCCACACAACAAATTATTCACTAAGTGTGAAAGTATATTTCATTCAAATGGATTGGATGTTCTTGCCCTTAGATTTTGCTGCAGTTTTGTTCACGGTGCTGCTGTGCTGGCTCCTCTAGACTTAATCCTTCTGGAGAGATGTAGTACAGGGAACACTTTGGAACTGGCTTCAGACCAGCTCTGGTTTGGCAGAGGGCAACGCCAAGTGTGTGTGTGTGGAGATAAACTGAAATGGAATTACTATCCAACGTCTGCCCAGAAGTCTGCTATGACTTAAAGCTGAAGAAATCATCTGTTTCAGTGGAATCTGGCAGTGCCTGAGGATCCACCTTGATCCTGTCCAAGTCCAGATGGACAGCTGTCTCTAGTTTACTATGAAGTTGATCAACTTTCGTTGGGCCGTGCCATGAATGCACCCCTCAAGACTATTGCATCATAATATCTGGTTAAGGCACAAATCATTTATGTTAGACTCATCTCAAATGATTCAAAACCAAAATAAGTAACATGTGGCAGAAAACAGACATAAAAATTTGTGTAGGAAACAACAACAAAACAAACAAAGTATGTATCAGCAATTAGATACCTGACAATTTTTGTGATAATGTTTTGAATCACTCTTATTTTACACGCCTTGACTGAATTAAAGCAAAGCAAATTACTGCAAGAATGTATGAGTCCTTACTTATCAGTCAATCGGGGGTACAAAAGAGTTAACAAAACTTGATGGCTGATTCAAATTCCCTGGTGTGAAAGAAAGTACAAAAGACAGTAAATCATGCTGATGGTGGTTTTAGAAAATGGTATAAAGACAATAAATACTGTTTAACTGAGGTCATGGATGACCAGACAATATAATAATAATAATCAGACGTGGAATTTTACTTTTTTTTTTGCTAGTCCGACAGACTCCAGTACCCTGCACATCCTTCCGTCATCGTTGTTCTGCCATTTTTTATAAGCTGAAAATTATATTCGCCGCTACGTCAGACAACATATTTTTTTTTTTTTTTTTTTTTTTTTTTTTTACCAATAAACCTTATAACATCCATCCATCCATCCATCTACAGCTGCTTATCCTCACTGCCTCACCTGCTGGTGCCTGTCCCAACAGACTTCTGGCAATAAGCGGGGGACACTCTGAACTGGTTGCCAGCCAATTGCAGGGCACACAGAGATGAACGACCATTCACACACCCAATCACACCTAAGGACAACTTAGTATGTAACATTCCATAATATAATGTGTATACATCCACCACATGTGAAATGACATCAGGCTCTATCTGTGGAGCACATCTCATGAATGTAGCAACACCATTGGAATGTCCCACATTACAACAAATGAAAAATCTATTTTATAGATTACATAGAATTGATAGATTTTATAGAATACATAAACCCTTGGAATGTGTTGTGCATTTAAATAGGTATGCTGCGGAATAAAAAGTAATTTGTCTCTTCAACACAAGTTTGTTGCACTTCAATTAATGACCACTACATAACCTCCTTATGTACAAGTGATTAATTCATTAAAATCAAACCCATAAAAGTGACCATAAAAGTCAAACCCAAAATAACACAAAAATCAATCATACTTAATTCTAATCATTGTGTTTTAATTCAGATCTGTACAATAAATGCACTGAGTGAAATTGTGTGCCATATCCACTTGAGTTCATTAAAACCATTTCTGTCAAATCACTTCCCAGCCATGCAGGTTTCTTTCAATGAGGAGAAAAAAGTGCCCAGTGAAATTTGTTAATGACATGTTCTCTCTTAATAGTGGCTGCTTCATGTTAGTAGTAGCTTATGCATGTTCCTAGGTGCATGTGTGTATGCTTGCTGCCCAAGCACTTCCATGGTCCCAAATATATTCAGTTTAAACATTTCTCAGAAATTGTGAAGATTTAACTGGGTGAGGTCACAAAACCATACCAACAGTGACAGGTGACAGACGTGATGATAATTATCAATCAATCAATCAAATTTTATTTGTATAGCCCTAAATCACCGAAGTCTCAAAGGGCTTCACAGATGCCTTTCAGTTTAAGGTACACAACAGCATCCCCTGTCAAAGCTCCCAGAAGGGGAAGGAAAAACTCAAAAACCCCAATTAGGGGAAAATCAGAAACATCCAGAAGGGACCACAGGTGGGAGGAGCCCCCTTCCAGGCCCACAGGTTGAAGTGGATGCTGCATGTACCAAACACAGACATATACATAAACAATATAAATGACAGAAAACATATTGTGCTATATAGTGCAGTGATGTCTTGACAGCAGGCAAAGCCATTGGGCAGGAACCATCCCACATTCTAACCAGGTGGACCGCAGACGCCCCATCTCCTAACCCGCGATGGTCGATCAGCGCAGGGCCCATTGGAGGCGGTCAAGTCAACCCTCACCATCTAGCTAGCCCCCTCTCCCAGCCGGAAGAGGGGGGCAGGAAAAAAGAGAAAAGAAGAAAGCTGCAGACAGGCTCAATTAACTAAATGCTTTTGAATATTAATGTGTTTTTAGTCGGGATTTAAAGATTTCTACTAATTACAACAATGGATTAACATAATGGATCAAATGGGCTTTTTTTTTGGTCTCAGTCTATCGTTTTAAAATGTAGTCATCATTTCCCTGTCTGTTGGCATAATGCCAGTCTGTCATCATCAGTACTGACAAACTTTCCACCTCCCTTCCTAATTCCCATACAGAATCTGATGATTTTAATTGTGTTACAAAGAGCTATTGTGGTTAGCACATCTGTCTCACAGTTGAGGGGTTCTTGGTTCAAATTTCTACACTAACATCCCCATGCACGTTCATGTTTGGTTAAGTGAAGACTCAAACATTCACCGGCAATTGGGCCAAATCCTCACATTGAATGGCCCACAATTAATTTTGGAAGTGATAAAAATGTTTCCTTGACTGTAGCTGATCGGTTTTAAGTTGTAATAACAGTGTTCCACACTAGATGGCAGACACCACTTACTGGTACCCACATGTGGTTATTTAAAGTTTGCTTCACATTATATTCATAAAATAGAGACTGAACAGATGTAATACAATCAACAGCAATACTTCAGAGATAACCCCATAAATTCAGTTTACTGATACAGGATATCTCAATAAAGTATGCCAATTAAGGGCAATGGCAGTACTGTGAGACTATACAGTAATACAGTATTGTGAGCATCAAAATTAGGTAGCAGAGTAAGTACTGTCCTCAAGTCATTAAGAATAATTGTCGTGTCATGTATTTCATGTGTTTCCCATAAGGATGAGTTATTGATGGGTACCTATCACTAAACACTCTCTGATTAAGTAGCTGAAGAAACAAATAAATCCAGACATAAAAAAAAGACACTTTTTTTGGATGTGCAAAAACAGCACAGCAGGTGTTTTGGGTTCTATCTCACCATATGTTTCGTGTTGATGCTGTTTTGGTTTTAAAATACATAGACTATTGTCAAAAGAAGATAAGAAGAATCAGTTTCGCATGGAACCATCAATCAGAGGTCCTTTCATTCAGTGGGCGATAAAATATGCATGAATGTGCAGCCCACATGGTCCATAAAATCTCCTGGATTGTACCTGTATTTGAGAATTCCATGCTTTCTGCATACAATGCCTGGAGAGGTCAAGGAGATGATGCAGAAGAATGAAATGATAGCATACTGACAGCAAAAAGGCATTCTTAAAGGCTTGCATCAGTATTTAAAGACACGTTCCCAGTTTGTTCTACGGCACACAAATTAGCACACAGTGATTTGTTCCGGGCTCCCTGTTGCCTCTGCATGGCTTTTTTTCTGAAAATGTGATGACCATATGGGATCCTGTTCTCAAAGAACAATAACAAATAAAACACCTCAAGCAGAATATCTAGTAGGTAAAGCAATGTAAAGGTAAATTTTAACTTCGGAGTTCAAATGAAACAGTTTTTTCTCTCAACAGACATATTTCAGATATACATAAGGGAAGCATAATTTCATCTTCCGATCTGAATCAGGGCCTGTGCAACTGTGAATTACAGTGAACCCTCGCTACTTCACGGTTCCACTATCACTATTGTGTAAAACACAAACAGAGTTACTGGCATGACCATAGATTTGTTTTGCCTGAAGATTATCATTATTGTTTTTTTTTTTTTTTTTTTGCTACTAAGCGAGTCCATCATTCAAAGCTGTACATCCACTCGATCAAATGGTTAACATTTAGATGAAAAGGAAAACCTCCGAAGACCCCACTACCGTATGACATATTGTTTCAGTATATGTGACATCACTGGGCTGCCTCAGCTCAGTATTAGTATTTTTGAAGCCAATGACTTTTAGCTGGTGACAGGGATATGTTGTGGGTTTTCATGAAGTTCCACTTGCATGGAGAGTCTTGGCCACATGTAAAATACATATATTTGCGAGGACTCATCATGCATGTAAGAGGCAGTTACTCTGCCACCCAAAGCTGTCATTACCCTCTTGGCTCATCTTTACATGTCTGGATTTCCCTTGCTTCACCAGCATGGATCATGTTCAGATGTTTATTTTAATTATGCACCAATAAACTCCACTTCCATTTTCCTGAGCAGAAAATAAATAGGTAGTAAACTTGTTTCAGAAAACCAAATATTTTGAGTCCTTACGTTCTTTCAGCGAGTTTCTACTTAAAGGTCAACTAAATACACAGAGAATTTTGGGAAAGTGGCTTCTCGTAAAGAGAACCCCAATAACTGAATTATAACTGTGATCTGATCTTTGAACCCTCAAGGCTTATGCATTGAAATGATCCTCATCATATGTTTCTCCTTTATTAAACTAAATTACAAATATTAATATATACAACAAAAGACAAGAAAAACATACAATCAAAAACAAAACAACACATAACTGCTAGAAACAAAACAATATAGAGTATAATAATAACATACAGTATATAAATAACATACAGTATTCTGTTTTGGTATGAGCAAATGATGTTTTAAGTAGCTGGAGTTCACGATTGAAGCGTGTTTTTGGATTTTCGACTGTTTTCGTTTGATTTATATTGTCAAGACTGCGGTATTTAATAGTGTCGTTTTTATGCTTTCTTCTTTATGTTACTTTTCATCATGACAAAGGAATATTGTATCGGAGACAAAATACATCGACAAAGTATTATTTTAAATTTATTTCATACACCATTCTTTAATGTGGAGCCATGTGGAAACTTTGTTTATGATTTATCCAATTTTTGGCCAAAATGAATAAGTGAGTATGAGTAAGTGATACAACTCAAAGATAAATGTTGTGAGTGACTGTTATGTCTTTCTGTTGGCTATGTAAATACAGCTGGTGGACTTGATCTTCTGATTCAGCTTTTAGGATAATCGTTATCCACATTGTTCTCAAAAACACATTTAAGGTGCATATTTTAAATATATGGTGAAAACATACATCAACCAAGTTGTCCGACTATAAACACTAGTTTATAGACGTATTCATGCATTTCAATATTGATCCAAAATTTTTACAAAAAAGCAAAACACAGCAGCCTTATACAAGAAAATGAGAACAGAAGAAAAACTGATAGCAGATGATGATAAAGGGGACAAAGGTGAACTACACAGGCAAACAGAACAAATCAGCAGAAGGACATGTGAGAAGCCATGTCAAACTAGCATTTAGAAAACACAAAGCACAGACAACTGAGGGACCTTTACTAATATTCACTACACAAAGGTCATAGTAGATTGGGTGTGAATTCATTTTTGGTTGCACTGTAAGGAGCCTGGACTGCCGCTTCGAAATACTAATGTTGAATTTATGTCAGATTAGTCATTGCTAGATTGACTGAACTCTTCTTGAATGCTTCGGTGTGATTTGGCTTAGAAATTGCAGAAATGACCTTTGCATTTGTTGTATGGGAAGAAAATAAAGGCAAATATATGTGTGTAAATTCAGTATGCTGAAATGGCCCAATACGCACTTTTGTGCATTTGCACCGAGAACTCCTTGAGAATATGGGTGTGAGGTCGTGAAGATGAACTCCAGATGGTTGCATGGTGGAAATTTATGGATGAAAAGTGGTTTTGTAATGGGAACGTGTGGGATGGAGCGCTGTGCATTCTATAGCTCGATGAGCCCTTCTTCACATATGTTCTGCCTGGGAGGCCTTTTGATATCCTCGAGCTCTTTTTCTGTGAATAGGAAGGGAAACACTTCTGACCATGGACGGTACTATCAAGTAAATATTATACAATTCTATAAACTTCGCACACTAATTTTACTGTCACTGGGAGCCAGTGCTTCAAGTGCAAGAACTGATGTATTCTTTTTAAAGAGAGCGGCTAAAAGCAAGAACTGATGTATTCTTTTTAAAGAGAGCGGCTAAAAGCAAGAACTGATGTATTCTTTTTAAAGAGAGCGGCTAAAAATAAAATGTATGTATGTATGTATGTATGTATGTATGTATGTATGTATGTATGTATGTATGTATGTATGTATGTATGTATGTATGTATGTATGTATGTATGTATGTATGTGGATGGATGGATGGATGATAAAACAGCTTCCATACTTTCATAAACAGCTTTATAGAAGGGTCCATTTCTGTCCCATGAGTTTTTGATGAATGGGCATCGTACCAAAAATGGGAGTCGTACCAAAAAGGTGAGTGTAGTCAATTTCTCTGGCAAGTGGGGCTGTTTCTATTACGATATTCAACCAGTGGACGAATATCAAATGACTCAGCCAGCAGCTAACTGGTTCCTCACAAACATCCACCCAGTTTATGAGATTCTACATATGGATGGAGCGTGTTGAATCTTCACAGCCCACCACTTCTAAAGGAGAGTGGTTACATAAAAAAAAGCTAAGCTGTGACGAGATAAAATGCTTCAAGATGTTTTCGTGTTGGTTTGGATCCCAGAATAAAGGGCCACTGAGGGTACTGCATTGTCACATCCTGTTGTTTGTTATGGCATGGGTGGTTTTCTTTCTTTTTTTTGTACTCACAAAAATCTTTGGTCCACGGTGGGCTGCTGAATACATGCATTAATATATGAAGGTACTTCATGATTTAAGCAAAGGTGGTTCATCATCCAAATTTGACATTTGAGAAACCTGTCATATTGGTGAATCAACCAGTCACAATCTCGGATCTCCCAAACGTTTTTATATTTTTGTAAATGCCAGCATTACACCAGGCAGCACAGCGATGAGTGTTTAGTAGAGTTCTGAGGTTAGGGGTTCAAATATAGGTCCTGCCCTTTCTTTGTGAATTTGCATCGTTTTCTCTATGTATTTTCACATTCCAAAAACATGTGTTTGGTTAACTGCAGAATCTAAAACTGTCATTTTGTGTGAATGTGCATGCGAATTGTTGATTGTCTATGTTGGTCTATATTTGGACACTATATTTTCCACAGTTGGATGGTGACTAGCGCTGTGTGTTTGCCTCTCGCCCGAAATCAGCTATGACAGGCTCATGTACATTCAAAATGTTAATGAGAATACACCATACAGAAAGTTGAGGGATTCTGACCAGCTTTAAAGTGCTGAATAATACTTTTTTGATTGCACTCAGTCTAACTTTTGTCTACGACAGCTTTTTGCGAGAAAATATACCTGAAGATGATTTTGCATTTTCAAAATATGAGCTCAATCAAACGTCACATAGCAAGCAAAACAATCTGGCAGCTACTGCATTCTAACAGTAATTCCAATGAACAGGGGCATGATAAAACAGCTTGCATGCATTTCGATTAAATGATTGCTGGAAGAAAATTGCTTTGGGATGTGAGTGAGCATGATTATCAATGTAGAATTCAAGGTTGATCCGCTCACTTATCACCATTATCCTGATCAGTCTTGCATGGAAAGTCTGGAGGTTGCACTCAGCCTGTATTGTTTGAGGTCCTCCTGATTAATTTTTGATTTAGTCTACTCACAAAAATCTACTCGAGTCTGTTTCAGGTGGCGGGTCATATCAAAACAATAGTATTTAGGAAAGGACATATGTTAAATGAGAAACCCTCAAATTAAATGGTGAAACTAGTTGTGTGTCTGTTTTCAGAGAATTGTTTGAGCCTATGCGCTTATTTCTTCTAAATATGTTCTATTTTAAAAAGCTTGTAACATGTGAAAGAATATTCTGTGCCAAAATGACAAACACAAGTAAGTATAAGCAAGGACAGTGGATCATAAATGAAGACATCAATAAATTCAAAAAAGTTATACACCTTTTTCAGTAACTGAATAAATTAAAACCTTACCCTTCCTGGGAATGTAGACTGGATGCTTAGACACGCTACAGCAGTGGTTCTAAACCTTGTTCCAGTGATGTAACTCCTGTGAAATATCTTATCTGCCAAGTAGCCCTTAACCAGTGCAAAGCATTTCAGGGAAAAAAATAAAAAATAAAAAGATTCAAAACATACCATCAGTGTCTGATTTATTCAACTTTAGACCCTTTAAAACTTCATTTGTATTGATCCACAAAAAAAATAATCAACTTAAAGTGTCCTCTTTTGGATCATAGAGGAAACCTGTTATCAAAAGGAAATAGATTAATTATTAATACATAATTTTCAAAAAAAAATTGATATGAAATGTCAAACCTGTTCTAAAAATGAATTATCAATAAATATTTGTCCGCAGAAAAATACTAAACATAAAACATCCTGTTTTTCTGTTACAGTTACAATCTATCAAAAAATCATTACCTTTAATTATTATTTATTAATATTTTTTTGTCCACAAAAAGTAATCAACATAAAGTGTCAGATCTATTCTCAAAAATATATGATTATAAATAAATATACCACCCCCCCACCCCCCCCCAGCAAAAATCAACATAAAGTGTCCTCAAAAAGAAATCATTATAAATAAATATTTTTCCACAGAAAAATATTCAATTTAAAGTGTCCTCTTTTGGATCATAGTAGAGACAAAAAGAAATCATTTACTTGACAGGTAACAAGAGGTGGCATGTGACAAATTAGGTTGAACCATTCTAGTATAGAGGAGAACTTGGTCTTTTAAAATAATTAAATCGAATAAACTACTGAACATAAAATTTGTTTTATGAACTTTAGAACAATGAATTACTTCAGTGATTTTTTTTAAAGGATGTCTTCATATTTGTTTGTTTGTTTTGTTTAAATCTCGTGTACCCCCTGAAGTTACCCTCAAGTACCCCCAGGAGTACAACTACCCCCATTTGAGAACCCCTGATGTATGGGAATTGCGTCTACAGTATGTTGTTTTCTTATTGGAGTCATTGTTTTGTTTGAAATTTGAAAGCCTACAAAAATGGCTTGACGCCTGACCCCACAAGAACATACACATTAGTGTAGGTATCTGTACATAACCTACCCACTTATGGTTCAACTTGTGCTCTGCAACTAATGTGTTGTTTATAACTTGTTTTTGACTTAACTTGGTACTTTTTTTTGTTACAACATTCATGAATTTCATTGCACGGAGAAACTTGTTTCCACATTGTGCACATGACAATAAACACTTTGAATCTTGAGCTCGTGACACAAAGTTTGGTGTGTTGTTGTTGAACTGCAAAGACTGTTGATCACCATCAAAAGAAGACAAGCTCAAGGTGACGATAAGACCATTAAGAATTTTCATGCAAAATTTACTATAGAATATATAGTTGACACTCAAATAAGATGGGCATGTTTCTGTTGGGTCCGACATCCAGCCCACTTTTGTAGACTTAGAAATTTGTAGGCTTTTGTAGGCTTAGGGAGCTACTTTTCAATTACCCTGTATTGTGTGAGTACCATGTTCTATGGAATGTATCAGTAGGAACATGATATGATAACCACCAACAATGGAGGAGAACAAGGATCTACTGTATTTACTTCTAGGAATGAGGCTGTTGTCCAGTGAGGAAGATCAAAAATACAGCATCGGCATGATATCTAAATTAAAAGCATGACTTGAAGTAATACTTAAACAAAATAACCTAACTAATATTTAATTTATGATACTAAATCGCACAAGATAAAAACATATCTTGCACTGGGAATGCAGTGTGGACCGCTTAAAAGTCAAAATGCTGCCAAATAATCAAAAGACTATCAAGTCAGTTTTTATCCACATTCCAAATATTTTTCCTGGCATTTTCAATGTCTGACTCTTGCCTTGTCTGCTGGATCGACAAAAGTGTTGAAAGGATGTACTGATTAAGGCTGGTTCACTCACTGAAGAGGTATCCTTTGACTCTGGAAAAATGAGGGTGAAATTCCATTGTAAATGTCTGCCAAATCCTAGTTGACATTGTAAACACTTTTAATCATGTGGGTGCATAAAGTACAGTTAGGCTGTACAGTATTACAAAATTTTCTGAGTAAAGGAAAATTCAGCCCTAAGGTGAACCTGTGATGCCCAAAATGCAAAATATCTATGTTTTGTTGATAAAATCTCATCTAAATATGTTATTTGTTTTACTGCTTGTATTAAACAAGCTTTAAACATCTGGAAAGAATTAATTGCTGCACAGTCTTAATTGCTAGTTGGCAGTGATGTGACACAGCATTGTTGATGACCATCTTTTTTCTTATTCATTTTCCATTCGTTGTGCATCATTTTCTTGCAACAAATCTGAGTAAATCTCACAATTTTCCAGTCACGTTCTTCAATTAATCAGTATTGACCTGATAGTGAGACTGACTCAGATTGTTCACTATGTGAGCAAGAGAAAGATTGAACGGGAATTAAATGGAAGGATCAAGAGACCGCTGTCAACGAGTCCACCTGTGTATCGACCCTGCCACCTCCAGGCAAGTACGGCTGTGTGCATGTTGTTTTGGCAAATAATTTTCCAGAACTATATTAAGCCAGCTTTAATACTGCCAGTAAAACCAATTACTGTATATGTTAGGATGCGTTTTTTTTTTTTTGAGAACCCATTTATAATCTTCCCTCTGAGCACCTATTTAAAATTGTAACATCACTGCTGCAATACTTTGCACTGTATAACTGCATTGAGACAATGAAGGTCCTTATAACTGCAAGAGGTGGCTATGACAAATTTCGCCCCATCTTGGGACCTTACTGTTATATCAGTTATATTCATTTGAGTACTAAATGTAGGTTGCAAATGTCTACTGATTCATGACAGTTGAGTGTAATGACTTTGAGTAAATTCAGGAAAAACATCGGGTGATCTGAAGAAGAAAAAAGATATGTTTTTGTCTTGGGAGTCACTTCTGTGATTACCTCCTGGAATATGTTTCAATGTACAGTAAATGAAATATTCCTAAGACAACAACCTTACTTTTAATTGAAAGTATGACATGGCATATATGTTGCATATTTAGATACGGTATTCAATTTAATTGGTATGTGTTATCTCTTTGGGTTTGAGATATTTCTACCATGCTCTCATGAGAATTTAGTAGGATTTCATATAAATGGTACTGTAATTACTACTGTATTTTTCCGAGTACAAGTCGAGTTTTTTTTCCTCATTTTCAAACCCCTTATTAGAGGGGTCAAGTTATAACCGCATAATTCAAAACAGACCAATTTTTTCCACATATCTGTGTTTGAATAACATTAATTTGAATGTGAAATAAGTACTAGCATGTCATTTACCAGGCTTAAAATGATTATATATACCTCTAATTTGATATGGTGCATATCCGTTTTAGAGTGTTTGCACAGAATGTCTAGACACGCACTTTTGTCAAGCGCTGCCATATTGCCTCTTTGTTATCAACAACGAGGCTGAGTGGATAATTTGTCCAGCGGACTTCATGAATTATGATTTTATTATGAAAAGGAAAAGATGGCTTGACTTGTCTACTCCAGCTCTTGGATGTGTGATTGAACAAGCCGCCATGGATGTTGGCACGTGGGGGAATAAACAGTGAAGGGCAACCACTCACGCTTTGATATCATAACAGTCGTCCCTTGGATAAAGCAAGCTTGGGATAATAACCATGCACATATTTTTTTTTTTCGTGCATTTTCTCACATGAGTACCAGGACATAGTATTTGGTATGCACCTTATCTTTATTCGCCAAGTCTGTAGAGCAGGGGTAGGGAACTCCAGATCCTCGAGAGCCATATCCTGCCAGTTTTTGATGTGTCTCACTTTAACACACCTGATTGAAATGATCAGGATCGTTATCAGGTTTCCACATGGCTTGCTGATGAGCTGGTTATTTGAACCAGGTTTGAAATGCAAAGAAGCATTTAAAATTGGCAGGATATGGCTCTCAAGGAACCAGAGTTCCCTACCCCTGATATAGACAAAGACGGGAAGACTTTGTCACAGGTGGTATGAGGAACTCAAGTATTGCAGTGCTTCTCAAATAGTGGGGTGGGCCCCCCTGGTGGGGGGGAGGGGGCGGGGGGAGGGGGGCACAAGGTGATGCCAGGAGGGGAGGGATGACCCCAGGGAAAAGGCTTTGTTTTTGTCATGTAGAGTGTAATTGTAATAAAATAGGAATCGTCATCTTTTTATGTTTTAGTTTCAGGCACTTTGATGCGCTTGGTTATTATTTTGTGTTTTAGACTAAGCCACTATTCATCAATGGGACTGAGGTGGGGAGGGTGAAAGCCTTCAAATTCCTCAGCACCTACATCAGCAAGGATCTCTCCTGGTCCCACAACACTCAACAGATCATCAAAAGTCCCAAAAGAAACTGCACTTTCTGCGGAGGTTGAAGAAATTTGTCATGTCTGCAACGATTCTGAAAAAGTTCCACAGATGTACAATCCAAAATGTCGTCTCTACCTCCATCACAGTCTGGCACAATACAGGAAGGTTCTCCAGCGTGTGATCAAGTTCTCACAGCGCATCTGTGGCGCAGCCTTACCCTCACTGCAGGAAATTTACCACACCAGGGTTCTAAGGAGGACACGCAACATCATCAAGGACAAGACGCACCCACAAAACGAGCTGTTTGAACTGCTGCCATCAGGCAGATGCTGCAGGAGCCTGAGGGCCAGGACTGCCAGGATGGCAAACAGCTTCTACCTACAAGCCATCCGGATTCTCAAAAAATTCCTCACGCATCAATCTGCTTCTTACTGCATGCATAAATAATATTTTACAATAAATGATATTTTGCACTGTATTATTAGCAGTGTTGTTTCTGTTTATTTATTGCTATTTTTTTGCCATTTATTTATTTGCTCCATTATGGAATGTAGCCTGCAGGTCAGAAAGTGAACAGAATAAGAATTTCATTGTGTGGTATAACAATACTATACATATGAAAATAAAACTCTTGAATCTTGAATCTTAAACCCGTATAAATGCTGTAAAAATAAGTAAAAGTTGTTGAAGGTTAATATATATTGCTTTTTTCTTTTGTTAATGTTGAAGAAAATACAGGGTTTAGGTATACAATTTTTATAGATAATAATCTTATTTATAGTCAGTGCGTCAAGCGTCTTTCCTTGGGGGTGCTTGGCAAAGAAGTGTAGTCATGATACAATGCCGACTGTTGTCAGATTTCTCAATCATCAACTTTATTAAATAAGTGGCTGAACAACAAGAGAACAAATTCAATGGATTTCTGAATATATTAATATGTATTAAATGCATTTCAAGGGTAGAAATAAGCTTAAAAGATAAAAAAAAAATGTATGTGTGTGTGTAGGGGCGGTATAAGCATGTGCAAAAAACAGCCATGACCAAATATTCACAATAAGTATTATTGGCCATTTGTTCATTGTACAGGCTGTTTGTAATTTTATGACGCACATCTGTTCTGTTCGTTTCCATTGTAAAAGATGAAAACTAAAAACACAATTCCCTCAGCAGCATTACTGGATGAGTTATATACTACTTATAAACCCTTAAATGAGCGTCTCCTTCTGCTTCTCCTCATATGTTGTATGGTACACATATATATCAATCCCGTCAGACAGTCTGACGTGTGGCTCCACTTAACAGTAACAGATTGTTGGCTTAGAATGATGTTGGATAGAGGAGGAAATGAAAACAGCAGAACAAAGATAATGTTTGAATAACTTGCCCATTCTGAGCTTGTGTGGTGTCTACACCATCCTCAAAATATGCGTACCAACAATTTGTCTACGGGAAAATGTCTCCTGAGAAAACATGATGAGAGTGTGTTGGCATGGCAAACAAGGGAGGATGTAAAATGTGCATGCAATTCTTCACATTGTCATTATTAAAACTCAGTTTCTACAGTAGTCACTCTTGACAACATGCTCACTGCTAACTCAAATGGTATGTTTGCAAAGCAAAGTTTTCTTGTTGGTTCAACACAGTAAATGCCAAGATGACGTGAAGGGTGCAGTCTGAGTTGGTCGTGACATTCAAAGGGAAGTCTTAATGGTATTAATTTGACCATGGAAAAAGTTGAAAAAAAAACAGACATCTGCTTTTAATTTCTGTATTGTAACCAGCTGAGTTCATTGATCAACTTAATTACTTATGGGTTAAGTGCTATAACTGGTTATTGTGTATCAGGTGGTTTAATCACGTGAGCTCAGCAGTGAATTAAGTGACACGGCACCACACTGACATACTGGTCGAGAATTAAACATTTGAACATAAGGTAAAGCGGGAAAGGGAATCACTCAAACAGTCACGCTGCTTTGATGACATAGCAGTGTATCTTTAAAAATAGCTTAGCGTGTTATTTTGAAAGGGAACAGTTTCGGTCTAGGTTTAACAAGTAAAAACTTGAAAACGTCTTATCGAAAATCCCTTGCTCTGTCTTCACTCGTCTTGGTCAAAACATCAATGCTTGCCATTGGCTGTGCGCACAGAGACATGGAACTGTTGCTCACTTGTCAAATTGGGATGATTTTGTAAGAAATAGTGCAAGTCTGCTCTTACTGATCCATGTAGGATTTTAATTGAAAGACAGACAGGTTTAATAATTCAACATGTGAACTTTGAATATGCATTATTTTCTGTTTCTCATTTAAAAGTTCCTCTGTATAATATAATTCATTCCACAAAAGATAAACAAAACCATCTCTTGAACAAATAATGTGAAAGAGACATATTTTACTGTTAAGCTTTCAAGATGAAACGTTAGAATTGTTGGAAGTGAAATCAAAGTATTCTCAAATGGCTTGGCTGTAGTTACAGTCATGGCAATGGTCACGAACATGTTTCCATTATTGCTTTTTTTTCTGACGGTCATCTACTGACAGCTCAACTCATTCAAACAAAGGCAAAACTGCAGAAGAGCCAGGAATGTCATAAAGCAGTAGCTAACCAAGTGATTATGTTTAATTTTGCCTCAAAATGGGGGTGGGGTGGGGGGGGGGCAGAGGCAAAAGCTGTCTTTTGGATAAAAAAAAAAAAAGAAAAAGGTTGAGGAGAGCATGGCAGTGGACAACAGAATTGATATTTACTAGATCCTTTACTGCAATAGTCATTTTCAATCATCTGCTGCACACATTACTGCAATTCAGCTGGTACTTTCATCCGAGGCTTTTGAATAAAAATATATAAAAAGCCGGGAATTGATGTATGAGTAGCAGCACTTCAAGAAAATACAGGTTTACATTCATAGTCATCCATCAAACATAATCTGTCTATATTGATCATACAGGGAATGAATCTCTGAATCTCTGCTGCATTCAAGAGCTGAAGATATCACAGCACAGCAATAAAACATCAGAAAAGTTGTCCAAACTAAATTACCAGTTGCGTAACCTTTTCAGCTTGTGAAGAAGTCCAACATGAATCTCGTGCATTGCTGCTCGAAACCTGCCGGTCGTCAATGTAAGTTTAAAAGGCAGAGAGTTAGAAATAGCAGAGATGGTCCCCTGAGTGAAGTGGTTAATGCATGATGCTGAAAAGACATTTCTCTGGCCATGTGTGTGCGTGTCTGCAAATACTGGTCGAATAGACAGAAACTCGCAATGGCAACAATACTCTATCAGGCAGCATCAGGCTCCTTTAATTCTGATTCAATTTAACTGAAATTAAAACAGGGACGTTTATGCCAACCAGGCACAATTGTACCAAACATTATGTTTACTTTACTAATATGCTAATTCACAGTGTTGCTTGACAATGCCATAATGAAATTTATAACAATGGGGAGTGGCAAGAGAAAAGCCGAGCTAAAAAGACACCATTTGAAATGGTTCATTAACTGGCCATCAGATTCATAACAAAAGGCCGAACTGGACAATAGCAAATATGCCCAATATCATTGTGACTGATTATCTCTATCGTTATTATTAATTTCCCAGATGCCCCAATACAGCATAATTCTTGCTTGTTCTCCCGTCAGGTTATGTTGTTGGTTATGTTGTGTCTTTCTCAGGACATGATACGGCATCCTTAACATGACCTCCTTGAATAAAGGCGACAGTCAAATCAACACCATGTTGGCTAAAAAGCTTCCTATTGAGGATTAGAAAAGCTTCCTGGATTGCATCTCTTTTTCTTTTTTCATACTTTATAAAATGAAACAACCGGTGTTCTTGTCAAGGATGGAGATATCAAAATTATCTGTGGCTTGCATGCTCTGTTTTGCGGCAATTTCACCTGGCACATCAAACTCTGCCTCATTTATTTCAAGTAAAAAGAAAGCTGCTTTGGAAAAGTTGAGGTTTGTATGTTTTGGCTGATATAGCTCTGAGCGTGTCATGCTTAACAGTATCCAAAACCTCACTCATTTTGTTACTGCAGAAGTTTCAGTCATGGTCCTCATTCTTTTTTAATATTCATACCATATTTACCCTGTCCAAATTGTGCAGCTGCTATTGGATCCTTTGGAAGACACATTTTCCTTTACACTTAATTAACTTATAGAAAGTGTCTTACAGAATTATGGGATAGGTTTGTCAAATGTTAAAATACTTGCCCACAACCAAGGCTGTCATTTGCAGTGCTGGTCTGTTTGCCAATTAAGATTTAGTAGGTCCAATTTGTTTTGACTCCATCGGGCATAAGTAGGCTAGGATAGACTAAATGATTGTAACGAATCAGGACAATTGTGTGGACTGGAATGGATTATCCAGGTCTACAAGCAATTGAGACAAAAAGCAGCACAGTATCGGGTGCAAGTAGGAGAGGTGTTGATAATTTGGCTTTAGCTAGTTTCCACTCCAATGAAGAATGTCACTGCAATTGTGGGAAGTGGAATAAATTCCGCAGACCTCAAGTAAGGCAACTATACTTACTAAACACTTGAAACAACCTGCACAGCGACAGACCAAAAACACAAATGAATAACTATTGTATTTCAAACTATAAAGCACACATAAATTCCTTTAATATTCTCAAAAATCAACCGTGCCTTATAATCAGGTGTACCTTATGTATGGATGTTAAACTGAAATTTAATCAGGTTTGATGCATTTGCTGTACTTGTTTGTTTCCCTTAATGTGCCTTAGCAAGTCTTATTAGCAGGTGCATCTTATACCCAGTGTGCCTTAGCACAAGGCAATTTCCAAAAAGAGACTAGTTCTTTGACACATACCCACCCATATGTATCAAACGGGAGTGGGAATCACCTCCCTGTTGTTTTCACCATTATTTGGACGATGCATCTCCAAGTGCACATTGTAGTTCATACAACAACCCCTGGCAAAAATGATGAGGATGTTCATGCAGTTGATTAATTTTGTAGAAATAAAGATCATAGGCATGCCAGAAAACTGAAGTCATTTCAACTTTCGGGCTTTAAGAAACACGAAAAGGTGATGACGCTGGAACTTTTGCTTGGTGCCGTTACAACGAGATTTATGAAGACAACTGCCTGAAGAAAACATGCTAATTTCTACAGACATTAAGGACAGGGCTCCATGTCAGGTAAAGGCATTGGGGAGACAGGTGTCATTATAACTTCAATAAATGTACAAGTTTACATTGACATTTTGGACACTTTTCTTATCAATTGAGAGGGCGTTTGAGGAAGATGAAACCTTTTTCAGGCATCTCATTGTAGAGCAGAAACTGTGAAAACATTCCTTGAAGTCAGACATATAAGGTCAATGTGATGTCCTGCAAAATGCCCAGATTGCTATCCAATTAAACATCTGTGGTGGAGGTTGAAGAGAATGGTCCATGACAAGGCTCCAACCTGCAAAGCTGACTTGGCAAAAGTAATCAGGGACAATTAGAGCCAGATTGATGAAGAGTGCTGTTTGTCACTCATTAAGTTCATGCCTCTGAGACTGTGAGCTGTTTAAAACCCAGAGGTGATGCAAAAAAATGGTGCTGGTGTGTTACGTGGTTTTCTATTGTTTTTTTTCATGATTCCTTCAGAAATAAGTGATTCCATATTTTTTGTCTTCAGCTTGGTCCTAAAAAGTAACTGTTACTGACTACAACATCTTTCTTCCTTGATTCCTTTTAGTGTTTTGTAAAGCCAGAAAGTTTCCATTTGAAACTAAAACTGTTTTGTCTGATCTTTTTTTCTACAAAATTAAACGACTGCATGAACATCCTTCCGGACTGGTAATTCCATGATTTTTCCCCGAGGTTGTTATACGGATACATGGATTGGATGGATGTGAGTGCATACATCATTGATCAGCTCATTTCGATGACAAGCATAGCATTTTCCGATCATATCTGATGTCCCTCTTTACCCTGCAGTCACATTGGCAGATGTCCACATTTGTTTGAAGCCTAATTTTGAATTATAAACTGCAGTTAGGTGCTTTGAGATTACTGTGGATTCACTGCTCTAAATTGGAACTGTTTTCTACATAGCTTTGCACAAAATAAATAAGTGGTGAATTCATGCAATGCTTATGTGTGCCTGGGTTGACATGCACTGTAGTTACCTCTTTTGATTTGAAGTTAGGAGAAATCAATGCAAAGAGTGTCAAAACACTATGAAATAAACTAAAGTGCACACAAATGGTTCTTATTTTCTATAAATTCATGGATTCATGTAACCAAATTTATTAGACTATGTTTTTATACAACATTAAGTCTGAGTTAGACCGTACTTTGCTTCTAATAGAGAAAGGCTGAGATAACCGTCACGCTTGATATTCTGAGTTAAAAGTCTTATGAGTTGTGTTCTATCATGTGTTCCCAAAAGACAACTACTGTACTTTTAAGCATAGACCAAAACACATGATTACTCAGAAGCTCACTTGGACGAATCAAAAAAAAATATATTTGTGGCCTTTTTAAAAGGCCTAATGAAATCTCTGCAAATCGCAGTCCATTGCCAACATCATAATTAAAATAACAAACTGTCTTTGCCTAAGTAGAGCGAAAGTTGAATGAATGCATGCGTCACATTAAAGCTAAAGGACAGCTTGTAAAATATATATCCCATCCCCCAAATACAGTCACATGAAATGTTTTCTTATAGCACGCTCTCTGTCCATCCATCTATCGATAGGTCGCCGACACATCATTCAGAGCAAAGCAATTTTCTTTCTGACTGCGACCATCATTGAGTAGACGTGCGCTACACGCACACACATTATTATCAGTAATTGTCAACTTAGACTTTTATGGTATTTTGCGGACTTACCAGTTGATCTAAAACCACCATACTGGCAAAACGTCACTCTGTGTGGAGAATTTGACCCATCTGATTTTTTGGCAAAGTATGTCTTGCTAATTATCTTCTACTGACAACATGCACTGTGACACACCAGCGCATGAAAGAAGGGCTTTATTCCATCCCATTTCAGCAGCAAAAAAATTACCGTTATTTGCTTATATGAAATAGCAGCAATCTTAGCTAACGTCGGAGTTGTCCGCCAGTGCTCATGATTCGAAAACATAAACATCTTGCAGCTTAGCATTATTTAATTCCACTGGCACAGTACACAGTTACATATCCTCTGTACCTGAAATAAGCATCTTTCATCTTTATGTTTTTTCCCAAGAAGCAGAGCGCCCGTTTTCAAAATTGCAGTGAAATGCCGTTCAATGTAATCAATTGAACAGAACCCCTTCAAAATGGTGAATGAAGTGGAATTGATAACACGCTCAAGCAACCTATACTACTTGTTCTCATTAGGACGAGGCTATCGTCGCTGGCCCAAGAGACAGGTACGGAACTTGCGCCTATCACGGGGCCCAGACCAACAAATATTTTTGCTCAAATTCTTAACTTAGACATTTCTGTAATTTTAGCCAATCTGAATACCCAAACCTCACAATTCTGAGACAGAGGTGCCAACAGTTGACCACATACTGTACTTGCCTAATTATTTCTTGTTTGGTATTCCCCTGACTCTTCCTGAATACCTGCATGTAGACAAAGCTTCTTGGTTTTCTGCAAAGCCAAAGTCAGCTTTAAGCACCACTTTTCTGTTTTACCACTTTCACGTTTAGTCTTCATCTTTTCCACAAGGATGTGATTTTCCTTCTCAGACGTTATTCCAAACCAACAATTATCTTTCTGCCAATGCAGTGTCCCTATAATTCCTTGAAACCATCCACGGTGCTAGGACATTCAGGGAGGTCTTCCTCTTGCATGCAAACTCCTGTGAATGCATGTGCCCTTTTTTTCTCTCTCATTTGCCAACTCATGTATCTTTTTACACACTGGTGGATTTTTCCCTTGTGTGGCACGAAGACATCCTTGTACAATTTGGTTACCATTGTTTCTTCAATACAAACACTTGTTTATATGAAATTTTATTTTATTTCATACACACACACGCACTCACGCACACACATATACGTATATATATATATATATATATATATATATATATATATATATATATATATATATATATATATATATATATATATATATATATATATATATATATATATATATATATATATAATTTTATTATTATTATTATTATTATTATTATTATTATTATTATTATTATCTATCCTTCCATTTTCTAGAGCCTCCAACCCTTGTAAGTATAGGATAAGTGGCTCAAAATGGATGGCTGGATACAACTCAGTTTGGCAAAACGTTACATTAAGTTTGTCCCAATAAACGCTTAAGGCGCGTTAAATCCACACAATAATGAGGCCCACATAAGAAAAAAAAAAAAAAAAAAACTCTTGATTTGAGTTTGCATAATTATTGCAGCAGATAATTAAGAACAACTACAGTAATTGATAGGAACTGTGAGCACCGATCACAAATGGAGACCAGAGCAAATGGCTGTGGGACCCTTTTTTGTTTCGTTAAAAGATTAGCTGTAGCTAACGTCTTTGATGAATATTGTACCTTTGATTTTAAAAGAAATATTTTCGATTATTTTCCTTTACTACCCCCGCTCAAACCGGAAATGTCGATCTCCTTGGCAATACAACGGAATGTTGAAAAATCATTTGGGAGGGGGGCCATGAGAAATACACACATTGTTTCAACAGCTCATTTTCTTTCTTTGTTTTATGCCTGCTCTTGGATGGCGGTTGTAATAACGTTAATGAAGACAAGGTTACAAATGTACTTTTATTTTGAAAGTGCAAGCAGAAGTTGCTTTTGCCACAAGCGCTAACTTAGTTGTGGTTAGCGGCTCCTCAACCGCGGTCGCGCAGCATCGGGGTGCTGATCCTCGAGTGGAAGGGAAGGCGTGTGAATCAGTTGCGTCGTCGCCCATTCACTAAACGTTGCTCGTGTATGATTTTTTTTTTCCTTCTCCTTGGCCAAGTTCCAGCAGGATAAAGAGCGCTCCCCTGAGCCAGCATGGGTTAGACACGCCGCGACCCGCGGAGTGTCCACTTAGTGCACTTGAAGGAAGGATGGGGGGAACCGGACTTGTTTTCGCACTGACATCCTGACAAAGAAGGCGACTGCGAGGGAACACGCGATTGAGATTTGCAGTCCTTTATTCTTCTTTAAAGTTGTATTGTCGGACTCACGTCACGCAGAAGACGAGCAATGTTTGCAGAATTGCTGTGCAGCGCCGTGGCTCTGGTCCTGTATGTCAACACTCTGGGAGCAGATTTCTGCTACGATGACAGGTACTTGCGATGGCACATGACAGTCACGCCAAACACAATGCATTTTCGCTACGAGGAGATTCTTTCAAGACTAAACACACTGACTGAGCACAACAACGGAACATTTATCCATTCCAAGTTATATTGTGCTCTGTATTTCACAATGATTTGAGCGTGGATTTCCAACAGTGAAATGGAGTTGAGATAAGTTTAAATAAAATAAGAGGATCATAACGTGCACAATCCTCAAGTATTTTTGAATTGACTTTCTCCAGTGAGTAGAGTTGCTCCACGATTTCTTCCGCGTGGAAATAATTGATCTCTGGAGAAGAAATCATTTCACAGAACAAGACCCATTCTGTCAAAATGTGCACCCTTCTCGAACCCCTAAGTATTATGATTTTTTCCTCCATCAATTTAAAATAGACTCGCTTGCCACTCTTCACTGGAAACGATCATTTTTTGGGGGGAAAGAGGACCATTTGATAGTTGATGGCTGAGTGGATGTCACTGCCTCAGGCTCATTTATTCCTCATGCATATTACAATATAGGTCAGTGCCTTCTCCACTTGTTTCACTTTGCTTTGCAATCCAGGGTTTTTAATAGTTCACGCAATGTGATTATTTATATAATGGCACCAGATTAGTTTTATCAAACATGAGCTTGAAATAAACAACATATCCTGTAAAAAAAAAAAAACATTTTTTCTTTTGCAGACAAATGAAACGAGGCTAATCAATTGGGAAATTTTTGAAAACATATGGGACACAACATAGGTGATAAAGTCACATGCATGGATCTGTTGAGACGTCCTGAATTTGAATCATTACTCGAACGTTGCCATGCGACATTTGCATGAGTTTCCAGTGCGTGTGTGGGTTGTCTTCAAGTCACATAACAAAAACCTGCTGCAAATTAGGTTTCTACAGGATCTAACTTACATGCATGTGCCAATGTGTGTGTCAGGGTGTGTGTGTATATATATATATATATATATATATATATATATATATATATATATATATATATATATATATATATATATATATATATATATATATATATATATATATATATATATATATATATATATTTTTTTTTTTTTTTTTTTTTTTTGTCTTATGTGTCCTGTAAGTAACTGGCAGCCAGTCCAGGCTGTGTGCCATCAGTTGCCCATAAGTCCACTGGTAAAGACTCACAGCTCACCTGCTACAGTATATGGAGCTGTTGGAAAATAACTGGATGAGTAGATTTTAATTCTATTACCAAGCCGATAAACTGAAATCTAAAAAGCTCAAACTGGAAGAAAAAAAAAGTTTAAGAGAAAGAAAGAAAGAAAGAAAGAAAGAAAGAAAGAAAGAAAGAAAGAAAGAAAGAAAGAAAGAAAGAAAGAAAAAAAGAAAGAATGGATACAATATTAGCAAATGTATTTTTAGTTTTGGCCCAGCTACACCGAGACATAAATCCAGCTGCAAATCTTTTGGGATACTGTACTTGACAAAGCAATGCACTTGCTGTCTGACAGATTTAGAGCACTTTTGCAACCGTGTCATGCTGATAGAGTCCTATCCAAAAAGAAAAAAAAAATGCTGTCATGAATTTGAAAGGTTCTTAAAGTATTATTTTTAGAATGTAGGGTCTTTTGCATTCAGCTTCCTGTTTCAGTTCACACCACATTTTAAGAACTCTTTTTCGGTATTTACTATAGCTCCAAAAAAAATAAGCAGAAACAACGCTGTGTGTATTTTTGGCATGTTCTATGACTATTCTAAACAGCCAGAGGATATCAATCAGTGAAACAAACATGACATGAACACCCTCTATATCGACGACTGTTGTGTTGTCTTCACAACTGTGCTAACTGATCTCTATATAGAACACTTCCTGCAACAAGAGAAAAATCCTAAGGCATATTATTCTGCTTGTGTAGTTTTTCTTTCCCCGTAGTGCATTTGCTGTATTTGCATTCTGGGCTTCATGGTTGTGGCTCTCCTATTCAAGAAAGATGTTAAAATATCCATAAAGCCATCAAAGAGTCATAGCCGAGAGTGGAAAGGTGACTACTGGAGAGATCCAACTGCCTTCCAAGTTTTAGTGTAAGAAAGCATGCCAAGAAGTGATTTGTCTGCGAAGAGATGTTATTCATTGCCACCTGAGCTGCAGTCCAACCTCGTACAGGCTTCTGACACAAACACTGCAATTCCAGCCAAGAACTTTTCAATATTGTTTTTTTGATTTGTTCTTAGTTTGGCGGATCTTTCTTAGCAGGCTATCTGTCATATAACACTATCTTTTTGGCGCAGCGCATGTTGCTCTCAAGCTCGTAATTAGCAGCAGTCTCATGTCCCCTCAGGCTTTGCTGGTGGTGAGAGAGTAGCACGGAGAGGCGGCTGAGCCAATGATGTCTAATTTGTCAGAGTGAAAACTAACCCAGACCCACAGGGTGATATACAGTAACTTGCTAATGGTGTGTGCGAGGAGAAGCCTGATACGATTTTGTGATGCAAAGCGAGCTGTCGACATGCTGGAATGACAAGATAAAATTGTACCGCGTGAGGCACAAATTTGCTCAGAATTCAGATATCACTCGTGGGGACGAATCAAATATGGATACTTTGAGGCAGTTCTCTTGCCTCTGGCTAGGAAGTCAGTGCACCTGCTTAACTCTCTCAGTTTGATCAAGATTAAAGAACTACTGTGTGTCTCACTATATTTACAGCAAATGACTCGATACCTGAGCATCAGTTCACTGGATTTCAGTATTGCACTAGAATGCAAATAAGCTTTCGGCATCCTTATTTGACATTTGCTCAATAACGTCGTTGTTTAGACTAAAAATTTGGACCAGTCAAACAGCCGTTATCAATATTGTAGTTGGGTCGAATTTTTACACTTCTGATCTGATCTTATGCATTCCCAAAGACAATCCCACTTGCCAAAATTGTCACGGGGGAGTACGGCGGTTGAGGAGGCCGGCATGGTTGCAGAGGAGGAGGACCCAAAAGCAGGGGAGCGTCGGGACAGGGGGTTGATTAAATCCATTTATTTATAAACGAACGGGAACAAAAGCGAGAAAAACAGGACGGCAAAAAACTCGAACTAAGGGCGCAGGCAGGCTGGCAAAACAGAAAGCAAAACACTATGGACAGGCTGGCAGGAAAACACGGAGCTGAGGGACTCGGGGCAAGACGGGACTACGAGACAACAATACGATAGAGACAATATGACATGACGTGACAGAGACAATGATCCGACACGGGCTGTAACAGACACTAGGCTTAAATACATTCACAAACTAATCAAACTAACACATGGCAGCTGGGCAGGGACAACAGGCAAAGGGAGCAGATTGGAGGACACGAGGCGCAGGTAACAGACAGGTGGACTAAATCAAAACTAACGCAGGCAGACGCGACAGGGGCAGAAACCGGAACTATAAACGTAAACAGAAACAGAACCCCTCAAAATAAACCCACAACCCAACAAACCATGACAGAACCCCCCTCTCAAGGGACGGATCCCAGACGTCCCAAAACAAACCGACAAGCAAACAAAACCGAGGCAGGGTGGGCGGAAGGGGGACCGGAGGAGGGCACAGGAGAAAAACAAAAACAGTCCAAAGGCACCCCTGGTGCCAAACGGGATGCACCCGAGGGGGAAAGTCCAGAGGACGACCCGGTCGCCAGAGCGAGTCAGGCGGGCGACCCGGTCGCCAGACGAAAGGTGCCCTGCGGGGCGAGTCAGGTGGGCGGCCCGGACGCCAGACAAGAGGCGCCCGGCGAGGCGAATCAGGCGGGCGGCCAGGACGCCAGAGCAGATGTGCCCGGCGGGCCGAGTCAGGTGGGCGGCCCGGACGCCAGACAAGAGGCGCCCGGCGAGGCGAATCAGGCGGGCGGCCAGGACGCCAGAGCAGATGTGCCCGGCGGGCCGAGTCAGGCGGGCGACCTGGGCGCCCGATGGCGAACAGCAAGCCACCCCAGGTAGGCTTGTATCCCGGTTGCCCCTGAAGATCGGCAGGCGGGGCGTCAGGCGAGAGCGGAGACGTCGGCTGGACGCCGTCAGGCGAGAGCGGAGGCGTCGGCTGGACGCAGTCAGGCCGGAGCGGAGGCGTCGGCTGGACGCAGTCAGGCCGGTGCGGAGGCGTCGGCTGGACGCCGTCAGGCCGGTGCGGAGGCGTCGGCTGGACGCCGTCAGGCCGGTGCGGAGGCGTCGGCTGGACGCCGTCAGGCCGGTGCGGAGGCGTCGGCTGGACGCCGTCAGGCAGGTGCGGAGGCGTCGGCTGGACGCCGTCAGGCAGGTGCGGAGGCGTCGGCTGGACGCCGTCAGGCAGGTGCGGAGGCGTCGTCGGGACGCCGTCAGGGAACAGCCACTGGGTGCAGACCACAGACACGAGTGAGAGCACAAGACTGACCTGGGACAGGGGCGACCACAGGGAACCGTCTGGCATCTCTGTCGTCTGCGGCAATGGTGGCATGGCTGACAGCTCAGGCGACTGCGGCTGCCGCGCCGAGGCTGGCGGCTCAGGAGGCTGTGGCAGCGGCGCAGAGGCTGGCGGCTCAGGAGGCTGAGGCGCCGTGGCTGGTGGCTCAACAGGCTGAGGCTGCGGCGCCGTGGCTGGTGGCTCAGGAGGCTGAGGCAGCGGCGCAGAGGCTGGCGGCTCAGGAGGCTGAGGCGCCGTGGCTGGTGGCTCAACAGGCTGAGGCTGCGGCACCGTGGCTGGCAGCACTGGGAACGGCAGGCTGGACAGAGACAGCCACTGGGGGCCAATCAGAAACGGCGGGGATGCCAGGAGACTGACTTGGGATGACTGAGGCAGACGGGCGACTGGCTTTGGAGTCAGACGGGCGACTGGCTTGGGAGGCAGACGGGCGACTGGCTTGGGAGGCAGACGGGCGACTGGCTTGGGAGGCAGACGGGCGACTGGCTTGGGAGGCAGACGGGCGACTGGCTTGGGAGGCAGACGGGCGACTGGCTTGGGAGGCAGACGGGCGACTGGCTTGGGAGGCAGACGGGCAGGGTTCACAGAGCCTGGGGTCCGGCTCGCAGGGTGCACTGAGGCCGGGGTCCGGCTCGCAGGGTGCACAGAGGCCGGGGACCGGCTCGCAGGGTTCACAGAGGCCGGGGACCGGCTCGCAGGGTTCGCAGAGGCCGGGGACCGGCTCGCAGGGTTCGCAGAGACCGGGGACCGGCTCGCAGGGTTCGCAGAGACCGGGGTCCGGCTCGCAGGGGTCGCAGAGGCCGGGGACCGGCTCGCAGGGGTCACAGAGGCCGGGGACCGGCTCGCAGGGTGCACAGAGGCCGGGGTCCGGCTCGCAGGGTGCACAGAGGCCGGGGTCCGGCTCGCAGGGTGCACAGAGGCCGGGGTCCGGCTCGCAGGGTGCACAGAGGCCGGGGTCCGGCTCGCAGGGTGCACAGAGGCCGGGGTCCGGCTCGCAGGGGTCACAGAGGCCGGGGTCCGGCTCGCAGGGGTCACAGAGGCCGGGGTCCGGCTCGCAGGGGTCACAGAGGCCGGGGTCCGGCTCGCAGGGGTCACAGAGGCCGGGGTCCGGCTCGCAGGGGTCACAGAGGCCGGGGTCCGGCTCGCAGGGGTCACAGAGGCCGGGGTCCGGCTCGCAGGGGTCACAGAGGCCGGGGTCCGGCTCGCAGGGGTCACAGAGGCCGGGGTCCGGCTCGCAGGGGTCACAGAGGCCGGGGTCCGGCTCGCAGGGGTCACAGAGGCCGGGGTCCGGCTCGCAGGGGTCACAGAGGCCGGGGACCGGCTCGCAGGGGTCACAGAGGCCGGGGACCGGCTCGCAGGGTTCACAGAGGCCGGGGACCGGCTCGCAGGGTTCGCAGAGGCCGGGGACCGGCTCGCAGGGTTCGCAGAGACCGGGGACCGGCTCGCAGGGTTCGCAGAGGCCGGGCGCCGGCTCGCTGGGACAGGGGCGGTCTGCCGCCTTGGCGCTGGGACAGGGGCGGTCTGCCGCCTTGGCGCAAGGACAGGGGCGGGTAGCCGCCTTGGCGCAGGGACAGGTAGCCGCCTTGGCGCAGGGACAGGTAGCCGCCTTGGCGCAGGGACAGGTACGGGTAGCCGCCTTGGCGCTGGGACAGGTACGGGTAGCCGCCTTGGCGCTGGGACAGGTACGGGTAGCCGCCTTGGCGCTGGGACAGGTACGGGTAGCCGCCTTGGCGCTGGGACAGGGGCGGGTGCCGCTTCAGCCCGCCGGCAGGAAGTTTGGGGAACAGAGACCGGTGGTACAGACGCGACAGGAGCTTGGGACAGGGTGCAAGAAGAGGGTGGTACAGGACAGGAGGAAGTAGGCAGGGCGCGGCAAGAGGGGGACACAGAGACAGGAGGGAACGGATCGGAAGGCTGAACAGATGGGTTCTGGTGGTCACTGGGGCGGTGGCCTTTTCGCGGGCCCCTCCACCGGCGGCCACGAAATGCCAACCGGGAGCCCACGAAAAGGTCACGGTCAAATAGGGGCTCTGAATCGGAGTCTTCGGACGAACTGTAAAAGGACTGGCCAGACTGATAGTCAAAATCTGAATCAAAATCATAATCAGAGGTGCACGGGCTCGAATACGGAATATGATAAAAAGTGTTGACGGAAGAGGGACGCGGGTAAACAAAATCAGGACCGGTACTGGAACGAAACGTGACGAAGGGAGGGCAATCCTCGATGTCGGAAAAATTAGACTCTAACGTGTAGTGAGGAGCGCGAGCAGGAGAGGAAGAGTGATCAGGAGGACGGACGGAAGGTGAACTACGCAAATCAGCGAAATCGGAACTACAAAAAACGTGCGGGGACAGAATCGTGTCGTAAGGGAGGTCGGAGGAACACGAGGGAAACGCGGAAGTGACGGACGCGGGGGACAGATCAGAAGCGGGGACAGGCGCGGACTCCGAGGGGAAAAACACGGAAGAAAAAACAAGAGGTCTTACACTGGGGGAACGGGGCTGGCCGGCGGGCTGAGAGCGGATGCGGACGGGGCGGCGGCGTCGTGTCCGCCGCCGCGGGCTTCCCGCTGGGTCCTGCGTTGGTCGGATCATTCTGTCACGGGGGAGTACGGCGGTTGAGGAGGCCGGCATGGTTGCAGAGGAGGAGGACCCAAAAGCAGGGGAGCGTCGGGACAGGGGGTTGATTAAATCCATTTATTTATAAACGAACGGGAACAAAAGCGAGAAAAACAGGACGGCAAAAAACTCGAACTAAGGGCGCAGGCAGGCTGGCAAAACAGAAAGCAAAACACTATGGACAGGCTGGCAGGAAAACACGGAGCTGAGGGACTCGGGGCAAGACGGGACTACGAGACAACAATACGATAGAGACAATATGACATGACGTGACAGAGACAATGATCCGACACGGGCTGTAACAGACACTAGGCTTAAATACATTCACAAACTAATCAAACTAACACATGGCAGCTGGGCAGGGACAACAGGCAAAGGGAGCAGATTGGAGGACACGAGGCGCAGGTAACAGACAGGTGGACTAAATCAAAACTAACGCAGGCAGACGCGACAGGGGCAGAAACCGGAACTATAAACGTAAACAGAAACAGAACCCCTCAAAATAAACCCACAACCCAACAAACCATGACAAAAATAAGTACATCTGTGCACTTTAAAACAGATGTTCCCAACATAGCTCACCAGGTAGCCCTTGAAGATTACAGTAGTAGCTATAGGCCAGTTTGAAAAATAGCTCACTTTATGTTCCCGGACTGGCTGACTTAACCCTCAAGTGGTGCTTATTGAATATTCGCACCAATAAAATACATTTTGCATGTTCTGGTTAATTAACGTTTTATACAAGATCCCAAGGAATTGGGGTTTATCAAATGTGTTTTGTAACTGAATAAAGAAAAGATACATAATGACTGACATTGATTTCATGTAATTTTGAAGTACAAAGCTGCCAGGATGTGTATCACTACTGGAAAGTAAATTTCCGTCCTTATCCGCAAGTAATATGTGATGTAACCGGCTTCCGTGTAAGACATTAGGTCCTGTGCAGTCTGTTTCTTCTGTTTTTCATGAAGATAGTTTGCAAAACACTAAACTATTGAAGTATTTTCTCAGCATTAGCAAGAGTACAATTGTAAGTTGCTCCGCAATTTCACTGAAGCGATGTGTAAAAATGTGTAAATGTGATGTGTAAATCACATTTGTGCAGTTGGATATACTTTTAGACCCAGAGCCTCAAGCCACATCATCTCATTTTCTTGTAGCCCCATGTCAAGCACTGATGATAGATGTGATGAACTGCACCCTTCACGTTTTTTATGTGATGTGGTGAGGTTTAGCAGTAGGAGGATGTTGTGAAGGTTGCAGGCTTGACAGGAGTGGCCATGTATCCGTGGTACGACAGTTGTAAGGCAATGTAGTGGTTTTATTAGCGAAGTTGGGATGAACCAGAACTATCACTTATTTCACCCGGCGGTGGCAAATAACACGGACAATGTTTTGGACCATCAACTCTCCACAAGTTGTTCATTAGTGCAGGTAGTCATTGATTTACAAAGATGTCCCTTTTTCGCAAAGTCTGAGTTACCTACCAGGGTCCATTTGAGGTATCAATATTTTTCTTTGTGTATTTAGTGTTCTTCCGCTCCAAAGTGCATCTGAGAATAGACAAATCCCTGAAATGCTTGTCTGCACCCGTTGCTGCCCCTTCTTTGGCCCCTCGTTTCATGGCAGTGGTCTGTAACTCAATATTGAAGGATGGGCTGGTTAGGGCTGTGGTTCTGTTGAGGGCCCAAGGGCGGCAACCCAGAAGTCTGAGCATCTCCTCATTTTTCCCGGTCTGGATTTCTCTTTTCCTCCCTATAATTACAGTCTTGCTTGCATCTGTCTCTCTTACTCGCTCTCGATGGCTGTCTCTCTTTCGCTATCTTCTTCCCTCATGCTTTTGTCTTCCTCGCACTTCCGTGTCTGCCATGCATCTATCTCAATACCCCCCTAAGTCTTCAGGCTTCCAGCCTCAACATCCATCGTGTGTCTACAGATGGTCCTGTCTGATTCTTTTCCCTGCTGAAGATTAAAAGGGAAGAGATTGATGCGCATGAAGAGGCGGGAAAAAGATCCATGGTAGTTTTCATTATTTTTTTGCCAGGCTGGAGACATCAGAAGCCTCTGATGTCATAAGCTTCATGCAGATCTCATGCAATTGGTACTTGGATTGCATATTCAATTAAATGTGGACATTTACCAGCTCCTCTAAATAAAAGCAAAGGATACACAAATTAGGTGGATATTTTCCTCAGCTACTGTACATGCTGATGTTGAATGCTAAGCTTTGTCCAGTGTGCACTAGGTTAGTGTTAGCTAGTTTTGAATCCTGAAGACACTTATTAGTCTTTTCAGATTCTAGACATTCATTCCCAAATACTTATCTGTAATTGTTTCAAAAATTATCAAGCATATCGGTAAAGTAGGGTCGGAAAATTATTTGTAATGAACATATTAAATGAGGTGGATCATAGTGAAACTTGAATGGACTTTGGACTTTCACTTATATAGCGCTTTTCTACCTTAGGTACTCAAAGCGCTTTACACTAACTAGTCATTTACCTACTGATGACGCAGCATCAGGAGCAACTGGGGGTTCAGTATCTTGCTCAAGGACACTTAGATATGGTCTTGATGGTCGGGGGATCGAACCCACGGCCTTTCGGCTGGGAGACGACCACTCTACCACTAAGCCATGCCGCCCCAAACTTCTATCTTTGGTCTTAGATGAGGATACTAGGCCTTCCTGATTATGCACAAGTATCAAACGGCATCTCAGTCAAGTCCTCCGTTACATTTTTCACTCTAATTGACCTAGCAAATTTGCTTTCAAATTGCCTCGTAATTACAAAAACGTAAGCAATCTCTTGCGGTCTAATCATTTCACAGAAAAAAGATGACTCTACGACATGTTGATACTGCTGGTGTGATCATCTTTCCTTACATCAGCCTGGAAAGATTCACTCAGACTGTGACCGCAAATAGATTGGAGCTCCACTTTCCTCAGCTCCATTTTCCAACAAATTTGTTACAAGGGTGAAAAAAAAAGGTCACTTTCATCCTCTTTGCAAATTTAACGTAAGCCCATTTGTCATCCCCCGAAAGTACTCATATGAACAGTTGTTTCATACAGTTCGGGGTTGTTTACCATGACCTATGGCATTTCACAAATTTGGGATTTCACAATAAGGGAGTTCATAGGTAGGTCAAAAGAAAAGACAAGATACAGTACTATTAACCCATTTTTTTTTCTCTCCCACGCTCTCATCGAGCACTCATCTATAAGTTATGACCTGTACTATCATAAAATCTTTGAGCGTTTGTGTTTCCTTTTGGTGATGAGATACTGAAAAAAAACAAAACATTTGTCATACATTTGTAACAGGAGGTGCTATTTCATTGCACTAAATAATAGTCATGCAAAAGCAAACTGGTATTGTTAACACAAAAATGTCACAAAAAACTAAAACTTTCCAAAAAAAACCAAAAAACACTCTCATGAGGTGGTTTTTGAGAGGTGTCGAAATATTTCACAAATGTGTGATGGAAACATTCCCCCTCATTTTCACTAGTCATGTGACCAAGCCGTGTGACGTCACATGACTAGTATGCTTCTAAACTTTAAATCAATTGGTTAAACAAACCTTTTGTGAGACCTTTGTATTTTAGTCTGTGTGTGTGCAACTGCACAGACAACCTTTTTCGCTTCCCATTTGTCTGGTCATCCAGAGCACGGATTTTGATGCTTAGGTGTGAAGCTAAATGAGATGAAGGCAAAAGTTTTTATTCATCTTCCCCTTTGGCGCCTGCTCGTCGTGTTCAATTTGACAGTTGAACACACTCACCGGCCAACTTGTTCAGGCCTTTTCTGCGAGGAGGCATGTAGCACGGACAAACGTGTGTGTGTGTGTGTGTGTGTGTGTGTGTGTGTGAGTGTGTGTGTGTGTGTGTTGGAACACATTTTGAAACACTTCAAGGGAAACATCAACATTTTTACCCAAATAGTGAATTGTGTTTTCATCAGAAATTAGTCAGAAATCATTAAAAAAAAAAAACATAGTTTTGCATAAAATGGACAGCTCTGAACAGCTCTGAATAAGGTTAAAGAGTGTATGATTGTGTGCCAATCGTACTCCTACCGCAAATCACAAAACATGGAAGATGTGCCAAGTAATACTGTGGACATGCTGCATAATATTTTCCCTTAAAACCGCTCTACTTTGCAATAGCTTTTGTAGTGGTGATATGGTTGGGGCTTGTTTTCAAAAAAATTATTTTATAGATAAACATTTTTTTCCAGTAACCCCAAATTGGTCTGATTTGCCAGAAAATTGGGAGGAGACAGCTTGATTCCAGACAATGTCAATTAAGGGTTGCCTTAAGGCAAGCATTGTAATGTTTCCTGGCTTGACTTATCATGTTTAGTTGTCATCTATAATGGTGAGTAATCACCACCACATTGCTACTCGTGTCCGCTTAAACCTGTAACAAATATAAACATGATCTGCATAATGTCCAGAATTTTATTGACAGCAAATTAGAGGTCTGATGAGGGACAAAGATCATTTTTTTAAGCATGTTGCTGACTAGTTAGCACGTCTGCCTCGCAGTTAGCACTAGATAGCACAGATAACTAGCTAACCAGCCATGTTCAAAAGCTGATACAACCAAGGTTAGCTGGATTCAATTTTCCTCTCAGTCATTTAGACATGTCAAGGAAGCTGAAAATATTCTTATAATGTGACACTGACTGTGAATGCTCATTTCAAAATAAAGCTTACCATGTACAGTAATACATTGACACCATTGCCATAGCCTTTAGTCTTTTATTTTGAAACCTGTGGTGTCGTGACGGTTAGTGTCGATCGGAAATGCCTTCTTGTCTTTAATCTTAGCCCAGCAAGCGACATTGGAGCTTTCTATCGAAGTAGTCTCTTTCTTTTTCTTTTGCATTTTCAGACGAAACTTACAATTGAATCTGTTTTCTTTCAACCTTCTGCCAAATTGATTCCTGTCTGTATAACAAATGACAAAAGGGGGAAATCAGCCATGCTATAGAGCAGGGATGCGCAATGTGTCACCCATGGTCTACTGGTGAACCACCTAAAAAAAGAAAGACATTTGTCGTTTGATTATTTGTTTTTTTTTGTTTGTTTTTTTTAGTACTTTGAATTGACAGGTTGAACTTCAATTCCAAACAATACTCTGTGAACGTGACTGATTTAGGAACAACACCGTGTTGCTCACATCTAACGTTGGCTGATTGTAAAAAGTTCTGATGTACTTCAACTGATTTTTTCGTGCTTTGCAAAATTGGCGGCCCATGACCTCCTGTGTGGCTGAGAGTTGCTCATGGGCAGCCACCGAGCCTGCTTTGCCGTCCAATCCCTCACTGCGCTTTAGCCAAGCCAGAACAAGCCGCATAAATCAAATGCTTTGTAATCACTTGACTGGTTTGCAGTGGAAAGAGAAACAGGCCTTATGTAGCACGAGGTTGATTTTGCCGGTTGGTGGCTTGAAGTATAAAAGTTCAAGACAGTGCAACATGTCATCCTTAGTGTTCTTTTGACAATACTTGAATCTCTTTGCCATGTGTTTTGATTAAAAGCTAAGAGATGATCTCTTCTAAGACATCATGTAGTTGTAGTAACACGCAGGTAGAGTTTTGCACGCTGACAGACTTCCACACCGTGGTAGTAATCGCCTTAAATGGCAATAAAATGCAATGCTGGACTAGATCATCCAACAAGTAAATCCTTCACATGGTCAGTATAGCTGAGTGAACATGCAAGGCGGATACTCAATAATGTGAGAAAAGCTTTCACACTGCCAAGGAATACAGTGTGTGAAAATGAGTGCTCTAATATGCCCTTTGACCACCAAAATGAGATTAGTGGGATTTATATCCAATAATGTGGTACATCTGTTGCACTGGCACTGTGCATTCCCTTTGGGAGATTGTTTGGTAAATACTGGCTATAGGTTATTCTGCCATCATAAGACCTCCAATGATTTGACTTCTGGGTCTAAGTACTTAGTGGGTCTAGACGTGGGTTTGTGTTTCAAACGCTAATGCTGGCTGATGGGTCTTAAGTTGTGGCCACTCTCAGGCTCTTGGCCCTCTTCATATTAATAGGATTAGCAAGACTGTTGATGGGTACGGCCCATGGTGTAAGCAGAGATCCCTGAGCTGTCAAAAACCCAAACTTCCTTGCTACCCCCCCCAATTCTAAATAAGATGCTACAGACTGCTCTTTTTCATTAAGGAAGCAAGGAGGCTACTAAGCCTCAATGATTGTCTCCTTCTTGGTGGCCTAGTACTCAAACAAAAAGCAATGGCTTGTTTCATTAGGGTTATGACACGAGTCGGCCGGTTCAGTTGCGGTGCCTTTGTCCATTGTAAGAGGAAAGGGTTGTGTGGTCCTGCTGTTCCCTCTGGATGCAAATAGTGAGCAAGTCAAACTGTGGAGAGAAGCAAGACCTCAATGCTCTAAGTTTGAACAGAATAGGAATGGTGCAGCTTTGCGGACTAAATATGTCAGAAGCAATTTAGTGAACTTGTTAAGGAGGTACACGGTGCTCTGGTTGGTAGTTTCTGAACCGGGCAGACAAAAGACGAGAGCAGATGATTCAATGTTGAGCAAGCTAACAAATGATTCATTGTTTCCAATGCACTGTGTGTGTGTGCCAGTTCAGCTGGCTAGTTGGATGGCATTCCGTTATAGCTACAGTATATTGATGATGCAATTTTCAGTGCATCAAGGCAAATGCCTCTTGAGAAGAGCAAGGGTGGGTTGCCATATCGGGCATAAGATATGGTTTTGGAAGCTTCGGTATATGTGGTAAAACGAGTGCATTTTTTCTCTTGGAATTCTTCTGACTATCACTTTCAAAGCTTGGTCATGCGATCCATTGCTGTGGATTTTACACAAATAATCCTATAGTCATTATTTGTTCCGTCCTACATTGAATTTATTCAATTTTTGGCCTTTCCCCTTACAGTATTTATAGGCTTTTGATTGCTGGTCTATTTACTGTAGCCCTAGATTCAATATGGTCTTTGCATGGCTTTGAAGAAAACGATTATTCCAACTGGAGCGGAAGTGGACTTTAAGTATTTTTTGTTGTTGTTGTTCTTATTGACCACTGAAAGACGAGCAAAGGGAAACCTGAATTGTGTTAAAAAAATATGAGATGCAGGACATTTTCAGAGCTATAGTTTGTTCAAGTGATTCCCGTGATTGATTCAAACCAGTGAAATTATTGTTTGCATTTTTGCACTGTGAAGCAAACTATGTGGAACATGTCCCTCTGGAACACTGCAATAAAATGACTTTGTTTGTAGTGTGTGAGGTGAATCCAATCTACCACCCTTGTAATGGTAATGTTTGACATAAAGTAACTTGCATTTTAAAGTTGCTTCTGTTACATCATACAAATTCGGTCTACTATACAGTAGGTGGATTTCAGGCATAGGTTGTCAAGTTCTCATGTGGCAGATGAGTGTAAAATCTCTCCAGATGGTAAATCCACTCCTGCTGTATTACATTTCACAGATGGGGCCAAATTTCTCACTCGCTCGCTTGCTTGCATACTGTCATTGGGAATAAAATCACAGTGGAAGCAGATTGATGGATTCTTGATGGCTAACAGGGCTGCTTTCACTGGTTTATTTTGGCTGAGCACTGACCCCAAGTGTGTCCGGCCGCGGTGTTTCTCTTCATCACTGACCTCCGCATGTCAATTTGCCCTCTAGCTATTCCACCAAGTGACTGCTTCCTCCCGACTACCGAGATGGATACACACAATTTGTGTGAGTTTATTTTGATTTGACAAGAAACGGGTAACGAGAAAATGACTGTTTTTCCTCTACCAGCCCCTAAAGCCTGAGGAGCAAGAGAACAGCTCTGACAGAATAATGAGAATCTTTCAATTCCAAAAATAAATTTCTAATTGGAGGGTTCTCAGGAAAACATGACTTTGTGAAACTGATTTCAGTATGGATGGACCAAAGTGATAGGGTGCGAAAGGTTGAATTCACATATGCGGTTGTGGATGTCATTTCGCTCAGCCTGCCCTGACGGTGAACTCCAGCTGCTAAAAGGCTTACACCACCAACCTGATGTGATGTTGGGAAGCCCTTAAACCTCAGGTTGCCCCAGGTGGCGACTTTGAACATATCCCACATGTACAGTATACCCATAGTTCATGAGCACATTGTGCAAACAATCAGCTTCTGTTTAATTTTGAAGCACCTTGAGGAGTCTAAAGATTTGTGACCATTGTTTTGTTTTAAAATGCAAAGCGCTCACTTTGAGCAGCACCAAACATTAGTTATGCTTGTTGACATCACAAAAATACTTGTCCCAGGATTTTTTTTTTAAACACAGTGGTCAAGATAGGATTAATACAACCCTTTTCTCATCAAACAAACGGGAATGCAACTAAAATAATTACTTCACTGAGAACGTTTTTTCAAATCAAACTGTAAATTCAGCTCTCAACCTTGCGTACTCATTTAATCCATTTGCTAATTGTATCCATCCCTCCTCTGGACTGACATTGTTAAGGGTTCTGCCACATGACAATTGATGCAGACAAAGCCGATACCTTCTGTGTGGATTCCCTCGGGATACGAGTCTGGAAAAAAAAAATAGCCCTCCATGGTACTATGATCACGTCACTCATCTATTGACCATCTTTCAGTTCATTTTATTCATGCTCCTTGAGGCAAACATTCATCAGCAGCTGGTGGCAGACAATTTATTGATTTGTTTTCAACCAAATAATAAGCTGCCACATTTTTTTCTCTGTGACAAGTGAGATGACGACCCCTTACGAGGATTCCCTTTCTTTCTTTCTTTCTTTCTTTCTTTCTTTCTTTCTTTCTTTCTTTCTTTCTTTCTTTCTTTCTTTCTTTCTTTCTTTCTTTCTTTCTTTCTTTCTTTCTTTCTTTCTGCCACAGTGATAAAGTCCAGCTCTTTCATCCCTTCACTGAAAATGAAAAAAAAAACAAAAAACATTAATTTTCTGAACACATTTTTATAAATAATGCACATATGTATGATTTGTATGTGAATAGGAGCTTTGTACTCACACGAGGATGACGGTCACCAAAATTTATAGTTCATGAGCATGTAATCAATAAGTCACTAAAGTCACCAGTATGTGCTTCACTATATAAGGCAGAAGTAGATCACAGTTTATATGTCATCTTTTGTAGTACTAATAGAACATTGTATCATTATGCGTTGCATTAGCAAATTAGCAACTGCAAACTGTATGTTTTCATGGAACAGTCATAGATGATCAGTGTACTTTTTACAATCATGTCTTCATCAACCTCACACCACCAATAACCTACTCATACAAAACAAACACTGTATGACGAGCACATGTGGCTTCTCTTTTACTAGAAGGCTGATTCACCACCCCCCTCCACAGATGTCCCTCCTCCAATATTAAAACAGACAAAGTTTTAATTAATAACAGATTGTGCCATTGATAACTTTTGTGGGTAAGTGACACTTAGTTTGCCAGCTGCCTCTTGTGTAAATCAGTTAATTTGTTTTGTTTTTTTATTGTAATGGAAATTTACCAGAACAGGCTACTGCTCTATTATGATTGTGGAACTTAGTCATTTCAAACAACAGGATGCTATGTTAAGAGAGTGTCTGAACCTACAGTATTTCATGCAAAGTGTGAAACAAAAGATGTTATGGCAACACATTGCAGGTGCCATACAAAAGATTGTCTTGTTAACAAAGTTAACTGTCTCTGCACTTATAGGAACATTTGTGATCACAACAAACCAATTGTTTACAGTCACCTGGAACACAATGTTCAAAATAACCTTGAAGCTCAATAGTCAGCACTAGCCTGTTCCTGTAAATTTCCACCATTAACTTCTTTGCCTCCACTGAAGCATCCCAATTAATGACCATATATATATATATATATATATATTTGTTTTCACTCACGTGTCGAACTCCAGTCGCCAAGAACCGGTATCATGCACGTTTTCCATGTTTCTTTTTCCAACACACTTGATTCAAATGATCAAACTCCTGTGGCGTGTGCTAATGAGCTAATGATTTGAATCAGGTAAATGAGTAAGAGAAACATTGAACAAGAGCAGGATTCTGCCCTCTGAGCAATAGTTTGACGTCGATGTAGGATTGCATTCCTAAGTATTTAAAAACCACACATGAGTCCCTCCAGGAATCTGCAGTGAAAAAGTGTTGATTCTGCGGAGAGCAGTTCTTTATTGTGTGGGTTTAAAGTTGATTTCTCATAATATAAGAAAATGATAGAGAATAACCAGTCAAAAAGAAAATTATTGGTTTCCTGATGTAAGAATTCATAAAGGAAAATATTTGCAAAACAAAACACCTTGAGACAAACCATTCATCCATCCATCCATTCATCCATATTTTTAGCCACTTATCCTCACTATCTACAGTATGTCAATACACTCACTGTTGGCCGAACACGTTTGCTCAATTGCAGGGCACATAAAGATGAACAACCATTCATACTCAAACTCACACGTAAGGCCAATTTGGACGGTTCAGTGTACCTCCCATGCATGTTTTTGAAATGGGGGAAGAAGCCACGCAGGCACAGGGAGGAAATTCAAACACCACACGGGAAGGTGAGATTCTGCACTTGAACCCACGACATCTGAACTGGGATGTAGATTTGTTAACCAGTCTTCCATCCTGCTGCCCTGAACTCATACACCATCATTGATGGTTATAGATGTCAAAGTTCCATTTTTATTGGGCCGGCTCATTCACTGCCATTGAGAGTTATGTTAATCAAAAATCTATTTCAATTGGACTGATGGTGAATGAGTAAACCGAAGCATTAAACATCCAATCCTAAAATAAATGTATTAGAAATGATTCAATTTAGAAATGATTGCACTGAGCAACAGATGCTGGCGTGTGCGTTGTTTCTTCACAACTTTTAAAAATAAAATGTACTGCTTTCCTTTTTGCCAATATATCAGTGATGCATACTGTCAGTACTTTATTGTTTCAAAATACATACATACAGTATTGTGTATCTTAAATAACTTTGATCTTTAATTTGACTCACATTTTACCTTAAATTAAACAAACAGCCAGATCCAGCTGATCAGCCAGTAAGTTCCAAGATTATCCAGTGATCCAGAGTTTTCTTTGCATCATTTTGAAGTATAACACCCCATTGCTCATATACTGAGCAATGGACATACACTGCACAATGAGCCCCACCAGACTGTTGAACCTTCACTGGAATTTTCTCATATGCTGCTGTTCAATGTCAAATGAGTCAGCTGTCAGCTAGGGTGGAATAGAGTAGCGTAACGTAGAATAAAACCTTGTCAGTTTTACAGGTGCAATGAAAATCTGGCAAAACATTTTGCAACTTGTAGCATTGTGGTAAAGAAGCTACTGTATAAGCGTGTCATGATCAAAAAGACTTACAGAACATACAGAAGGTATTTGTCTTTGGGACATTTTGACTTGGTATTGGCATGATTATTTACACCCAGATAGGGCAGATTTGCAGATTGCACTTATGTGAGGGGTTGTGGATAGTCATTAATTCTCTGTGGGGTGGGACGGAGGCAGATGCATTTCACAGCTTTGTGGCAGGAGCTGATTTTTAGTCTTGTGATTCTAGACCTTAATGTTCTGGTATTTTTCAGAGGAAAGGTGGGAGTAAAGTGAGTGTTTGTTGTGGGAGGGGTTCTTAATGATTCCACAGTCTGCTTTTACACAGCAGTCTGCCGGTGTAGGTGTCCACGAGTGTGGGGAGTGTCCACCCAATCATCTGCTCTGCTGCTTTCAACACCCATTGCAGGTCCCTCTTGCCCTTCGCAGCACAGCTGCTGAACCAACTTGTGTGACAGTAGGTCAAGATTAGCTCTATAAAGATGATTTTAGCAAATCAGCAAATCTGATGGTGTTGACAACAGCCATGCATAAAAAAGGGATTTGAGGAAAAACCTCCTTGACGTATCCCTGCATTCACAAAAAGAGTGGAATAATACAATTTTGACATTCAGGGGTCTGTTAGTTCGGAACTCCAGTATCCAGGTACCAAGTGGGCTCCCCATGACTAGGTTGTTCAACTTTGTTACCAGTTTATATGCTACAACTGTGTTGTATGCTGAATTGAAACGCACATTGTCCTCAGACTCCTCACACAAGTGTTATTACAGCAAGTGTCCAACCAATTAACTTCTCCGCTAACCATCTGCTATTTACATATATAGTGATGATGTTTAATATTGCAGCACCACTACAAGTCTCCCATTTACTCAGGTAAAAATTACAGTTCATGCTATATGTACATTACAAGTACTGTATATTAGAAGGGGAACTACCTACACAAGTAGGTGCAGTTATTAGTAGTTTTAGTTACTTAAAAAAACTGATTTAGTATGTGATGTATCATAATTTATGATTCAGTGAGTGTCAACTGTACAGTATAGTGAAAAATATCAATTTCAGATGGAGGAAAAACTGTCCACTTATAACAGGAAGTATGAAACGTCTACCCACTGTCCCCAACCTCACACCAAATATTCCCTTTTCAAATAACCATACTTTTCTCATCAGATTGTTTAGAATCACAATTGGCAAAGAAGAAGGTCACCTCTCATACCCAACCAAATATTTAACTGAAGTTGTTGTCTATACAGTTAGCCAATTAGGGAAAGATATATCTAGCAGTGTATTTCATTTATTAGCACCGCCATTCCTGACAAGCATCAGTTAAATAGGTGGAACAAGTAAAGACTGTTGCATTGTGGACTACATGTTGTCAAGATTTATAAGCATAGACGTGTTTGAATTTTAATGAGCAGTGTTAGTCTGGATTTGAACTGTAGCTCCATTGTGAGTGTTCATGTGTGGTGCTTGTTTGATCAAGACTCATATTTGCTTGTTCAGTAGATGCTTGGCTAGTGTGTCTTCTGTTGTATAACGGATTTGAATATTTGTTGCATGTGTAAGGATTGTTGTTGTGCTTAGCTGTACACGGAAAGCATACCTAATTTACATTTTGTTTGAATTTCATACAAAAAGTAGTTGACAAAACGTCATTTGAACAATTATTTATCTGTAATACAAAAGATTTCTCAATGTGTGGCTGCAGTAACTCTTATAGTTTGAGGTTGTGCAAAATGAAATACTGTTGAGTCCTTGCAACAGCAGCTAGGATGAAGGGAGCGAGAGGGTCCTAGATTAATTTAGCTGCCACACCTAAAGAAATGTAGCGGAAGCACCGCACTGTTTTTGAATTGTACTGTATGATGATGAAGACACATTTAAAATTGTGAGATGCACATTTATAGTTACTCAGTCTACACAGTGAATTTCCTTCCTTGGCTGGACCCTATAAACACAATGCAAACACGAAGAAGGGGGTAAAAATGATTTCAACCCCAATCCAGGAATTTTACTCGCGTGATTAGTCAACATGTCATTTCTCTGATGATATGGAATAAGTTTTGATTCAAAACTGAATTATAATTAACATTATTTTGTATCTCTGCAATATTATTAGTTATTAGTTAAATAGTGCTCAACAAAGGCCTGCAAAATGGCTGTTCCAACAAGCAGCCAGTAATTGATTTGGTCTGATAGTGTGAAATGACAAGTATGGTCCTGAGGCCTCTTGCAGGAGAGAGAGGAATAATGACCAATCAATACGCCATCACATACAATAGCTATGGGATATATCATATAATGGTGACATGATTTTTTGTCAACTCAGCCAGAGGGTCGCTCCTTTAGACCAAGAATGTTAAAATAAATATGACACCATGTCATTTCTCATACCATAAGTGGTTAGTTAGTCAGAATGCAAAAAGGATGCCATTTCATTTAATGACCTGTCAGAGAGCATAACATGTGACAAAAATGCAAAGGTTCTTGGTTTACTATAGAGAAGTTGTACCAATAGAGACATTGTGATTCATTCTTTCCAGATTGTACCTGCAGTAGACACTATTAAAAGATACGAACCAATTTTAAGTGCTGTCCTGAATATAGTACAGTACTGTATTACATAACTATTAAAAAATGGACCATGTGTCCTGTAGTTCTGCCAAATACTATTGTAGAACATGCATAGGGCAAACCTAAATAATTTGTTCCTCCACCATGAATAATACAAGTACAGGAGACTAATGGAGCTGTCGTGCTACACAGTAGCCTGTCTTGATGGGGACCTTGACTTTGAAGCATATCTGAGGATTTCATTAATCTGTTTACATGGACCAAATCCCACCATGCAGTGCAATGTTTGGCAGGGGTGCCTTTTAACTTTGCTTCTGCCAGCCAAGAAATGGGGGAAGGTCAATTGTACTTTTCAAGTCATAAAACCCATAGAGAAGTAATTTTGTGGATTCAGAGAGACTTTTTTTTTCCCCTTTTAAGGACGGGGCGGGTTTGAAAAAGTAATAACACACTTAGCACATCATAAAAACGAATAAGCACACCTTCACCGGCCACAGAAAGCCCCTTCTTGTAGCTTCTGCTTCCTTAAAGCCTGAAAAGCAGTGCCTAAAATGATAGGTAACGGTCGAGAACAGTGAATCTCGAAGTAACAGCACAGGTGTGTATATATATATATATATATATATATATATATATATATATATATATATATATATATATATATATATATATATATATGTGTGTGTATGTATGTATGTATAAGGTGGGTTGCAGCCACAGCTGGCGGTAATTAGCGAGACCGATGTCTGTTAGCCCTGATAAGATCATCACACCAACCCCTTAAGATATTGTCTCAAAGTACTCTGCTGCCACCTATTGGCAAAGACTATTTAAAACACAATTTACTCTGCAACAATGTTCTCGCAGCAAACAACGATGCATTGTTTCCCCCCAACAAAGTGAAACTGGATAACTTCCCACAGCACGCTTGACTATATCTCGTGGAACACTACTGTGCTGTGGCACTGTGATTAAAAAACACTGCTTTTTGGTATATTTTGTACTGATCCATTTTTCAAACTGTATTTTACATTTACAGCCCAAGTGGTCAACAGATTCACTGACCTTTACTATTCTGACTGCTCGAGCAAGGCTGACAAAGTGGCTGGTAAAAAGTCATCATAAAAACAAAATGCATGACTGCACCCTTGGGCCATAAATTGGAGATCAAACTAAAGTATGTCCACTATATTGCCAAAAAAATGAATGCAAGGTTTCTACTTTTGGAAGGAGGCTAAAATAAATCTTTCCTCCCACTCTTAATTCAGCGGCTTACTCTATTTCAAACAAGGCTGTAAATTTTTACGTTGAGTAGGTCCAACCTTCTCTGAACTTTGCTATCAGGCATCTGACATGCAGGCAGGTTTGTATGATAAAACACACAATACTTTGTTCACAACTGCATACAGCTGTGTTTTACATGACCTCTCCCTCAGTTTCCTTCTCTTTTAATGTGCTTTGCAGACAGTGATCTCATGTGCCATCATTAATCACGCTGGGTGGGCAATTAAGTGCATCTGTGAATAAAAATTTAAATTGCTCCTAAGCTGGGGACAACACTCCTGCTCTTTGCTCCACACTGAATGTAAAAACATCTACACAGGTCTCCAAAGACATATTGCAATGATGCTGACAGATTTTCAAAGCATTGAAGCTAAGTGTAAAGTAATTTTGAGAATGTCTCACAGCAGTGTTTCGTGCCGGTGCTCTGGGTGAACTTGTAATGTAAGCCGGTGGTCGCCAACTGAAACTAGGCTGCAGCTTTTTTGGAACTGGGCCGCATAATGAGACTGACCAAAAATAGCATATGTGTCAACAATTTTATCGTCGACTGGGGGGGCGAATGGCTAATATAAATTGCACATAAAATATAAACTCACCATTAACGGCAAACTAATGGGAGCGCTCAGCTTGTTTTTCTCTTCAAATAGATGGGACGTTGAGAGTCTCGAAAATACTTTTGAGGCTGCTGCCATTTGTAAACTTATCTGGTTCAGTTACAAAAATGTAGAGAATCCATTCCCTGTCACTTAATGGGTCCTTTTTGGGCAAAGTAGAGCTTGAAGTCCATACCGCGAAAACGTATTATTTCAAGTAGGACTTCTGGTATCGCCTGTTAAAAGATTTCTTTTACTTCAAAGTTGTAGGCTCGTCACCTGTCTCTTGACTGGGCCAGTTCCCCTTTCCAAAGATATCTGTTTCTTACTCATTTAACTTACCAGTAGTTGTGAGTGAAATTTTGGTGCTCAAGTGACCGAAACAAATTCAAACGAATCTGGCCAGTTTTCAAGATAAAATAGCTTTTAGACTCGAATAATAAAACATTATTTCGGGTGCGGCACATGCGGCCCGGTGCCAGTTGACTAATGGACTGTTATTGGAGCGCGGACTGGCGGTTGGGGACCTTGGCTCTAACTGGTACACTGTGAATTTAATCAGATGGAGACATCATAACTATCATATGATCCTCTTGGTTTTAGTAATATTCCTGTGTGTGAACTAGGATGGACTCGGACATTAGTTCAGTCTGCTCAATTCTTTTTTTTTTGAAAATAATGCCAGAACAACCTCAGCTAACACAAGCTGCTGTTAGCTGCAATTGGCACTGTCTGCTAAAGGACAACTGATGTCCGTCTACTAGCACTGTAAGTAAGAATACAGCCGAAATAAAAATGCACAAACTCAGCTTATGTGGCTGACTGATCAATCTTCCTCAAATGGTGTCAACATTTTTATATATATATATATATATATATATATATATATATATATATATATATATATATATATATATATATATATATATTTATATTTAAACCCTTGGTGGTGGGGGGTCGACTGTTTGTATTGTTAGATGTTTTTAGACTACAGTACTACACCATAAATCGCTAATTGCCTGTTTAGGACACCAAGACGCATGAAAACTGCACAGTGGATAGGTGTTTTGTCACAGGTGATGACATGACTCCTTCTTGTGACTGGCTCAAAGTCAGCTTTTAGTTCAATTAGAAGTTAGGATATTGTATTGCTTTCGTTTCTGGCATTTAAAAAAAATGACCTGAACAGACAAGTTTTCTCTATTTTGCATGAGCACTGCAGATAAGGCTATGCACACCTTTCTGGAGTGCATTTCAAAGATGACATTCACAATTTGTCAAATCATAATGTTTATACTAAATTCATCTATTTGCATATACAGCCTCCGCAATTTTCAAAACACCCATATAGCTGACCAGTTTCCACATTTGCATGAGCTTTATTCTCTCGCTCCTACATTCACATCATAAGTTGATCAAGCCCATTATAAGTAGGTTGTCTCCTTTCTACTGTGTAACACATCACAAAGGAAACAAAGACTTGGCAATTTCACAATTTATCACTTCTGTTAAAAACAGCAATTTATATTATCTTATTTTTTTAGGTGACACTTTACCTGCCGCTTTGTAAATTGATTTGACACAGGGAATTTTTGTTTTTTCAAACAACCCCGATACTTAATGCTGTTTTGTCTAGCTTTGGTCCCTGCTGAGTGTGCATTTCACTTTTCTGGGCTGCAACATTCTTATGAAGTTAGAAGAGTAGTCTGATCCAGTAATTGTTCAAGGTTTGAAGCAAATAATGAATAAAAGAACCCAGTAAACCGAGCGCACGTTTTCATATCACCTTTATATACTAATTTAGTGAGCAAGAGTCTGACATCTGAAGCACCCAGAGGGACTTTGCAGTGGTATTGCTGCCGCAGCTGTTTTAGTATAACCCCTTTTAACAACTGTGACCTCTGTAAATCAAGCTTATTATGCAACATTTCTACAGAAATAATTACTGAAATCCCTGTATGGTGTGCTGTTTTTTATGTTCGTAACAGTCTACAGTGCTTAAAATGCTCATGAGTTGGTTAACTATTACAAGTTTCAGGGATAAAAGATAATCCAGACAGCAAGGAGTGAACGCAGATCAAAGCATAATTAAATAGTAAAACAAACACAAAGTTCCTGCAGTGACTAATCCCACACCAGGACTTGCTCATCTTTCATCGCATGCTTCGACACTTGTTTATCGTTCAGGAAACCATTTAATGTTTAGTAAATACTCATTCCTTGGTGAGAGAATCTATTTCTGCTTGTGAATTATCATGGTGGAGCCCCTGGAGCTGAAACTCGAAATGCTTGATAATGGTTCTTAGAATTTACCCTCATTTGATTTTCCAGTTTGAGTGTGTTTTATAGTCGTGTTCCTCCAGGAAAACGCTTTGCTAGAAACAGCTCCAAGGCAGCCTAAGGTCTCCTGCCTAATGAGCATTTGCGTCGAGTCTACGAGGCGATGAGAGCAATTGTATGTTAATATATCCATGTTTAGCCGGGGTTTGCTGGCAAGATTTGTTACTGTTGTAATGATGATTATACGCAACACCTGCATGATCCAACTAAAGAGCTTGTAAACCTTTAAATACCATAACAACTTTCTTATCAGAGTATTTAATTTCCGTAAGTGTATTAAAATGCTGTCCTTGTTTCATGTTTGTGCATTGCGGGGGTTTGCGACAAGATATTGGGAGTGCCACCTTTCCAAAGCAAGATTCAGTTTCTCATCAAAAATGAATTATTTTTGTCGCTTTATTTCTAACCCGGAAGTAAGACACCTGGCTCCCTTAAATCCAACTTCTCTCTGTGAGGCTGCCACATAATGTTTGCAAATTGTAATGTTTGTTGACTTTTCTTTCTTTTTTCATTTGTATTTTTTTTTATAAAACAAAAATGCCTCATCAATATCTCAATAGTCAGGTTGCAAATGTTCGGTTCCATTGAGGTAGTTCCAGTAGCCAAAACATACCATGTCATATCTGGCTGGCGAGGGACTTGAATACTTCCCAGTGCTGCACGAAGGCTTACTCATTATCGTAACTGACACTCAAGTATAGCACCTGCCTCTATATATGATGGATGTTGATGGTATGTGAACAGAGATCTTGGGTGACATCGAATATAATAATGAGTCCACCTCCAAATTTCATAACACATTTATAAAACAATAGATTCTTCAAAGTTTTGAAGTTCTAGCAATTGATTGACTCCATACCAAAAATTTTGAGTTATCCCTGCTTACAGTATATTTTGACTGTTCAAAATCATTTGCATGGGTTCATTCCTCCACAAGAAAAGAATAGTTTCCTCTGCTAGTAGCTGGATTACACCAGTGCACCTTTTTTTTATTGCTTCATTTTAATACACATACTGTTGTTAAGTAGTAAGCTCAGTAAATAATAGCCCCTCCCCCACATACTAACCCCCTCCACCCAATTCCATTTCACATTTGAACTACTCTTGCATTTAATTCTGGTAGAAGAAAATTTGTAAATTTCGGAGTTTGTGGTTAATAGGTCATGGTGCAGTGGATTATTCCTCAAGGGCATGTGTGGGTGTGTGGTCATAAAGTTGACACAGGCCCGGTTTGATTGCTTGAGGCATCCTAGAGTCGCCTACAATACGTACTCCTGTGGTAGATACAGACAGCCACCCACCCCCCCATGATGACCCATAAATCTGTTCTCGTCTGCAAAGGGATTATGGACCAAATCGACTAATCTGCTTCTGTGCATTTACGCGCGACCGCCAGCCTTATGCATATCTTCAGTCCATTGTCCATTACGGACATGAAAAAAGCTGAAAAGTAGTTGAGTTTTTTTTTTTTATTTGAGATACTTGAGATGGAACAGTGCTTGTAAGGCGCCACCTGTAATAACAAATGACTCCCCAGTGTACTTGAAACATTTAAAAGAAGCACCGTTGGTGATTTTGTCTTGATTTATTAATACTCCGCAAATGCCTGAGGGTTACACTTGAAATCTAGCCGGAGGTGTTGCAAAGTGTAAAAATAAGGAAGGGAGCGGCTTTCTGGACATTTATATTCATCAGCTCACACTGTATATAAATAAATGTTTGACTCAGATAAATGTTTTGAAAGCGAATTTCATCCCCCCAATGACATTTTTTGTTTATCTTCATCTGCTCGTGCAGTCCATTTGAGCGTTGTGGACTGAATACTGCCGGGATTTATTGCTTCGCCATATCTCTCTTTCTTGCCTGTGTGTCCTCTTGCCTTGGCTGTATGCTGCTAAATGGTTTGCCTTGTGAAATGATGGAAAAGCAAAAATAAATGTTGATTTGAATTGTAACCTCAGGCTGTTTTCACATACTGTGACAATCCTCATTGTTATAATTGTGAGTAATAAACTGTTGTTCTTGTTCAGTGAACTTTGTCCTGAAAAGAAACGTTCAAATTATTACTCCAAATTATTATTAATATAATTTATAATCCCCATTCCAACCTGATCTAATGAGATAATGATCCAGTTACAAATGACCTAGACCTGGCATGTCCAAACCTGGTCCTGAGGGGTGCCCATCCTGCTTGTTTTTAATGTTTCCGTCAACCAATGGAGCTGATTCAAATGATCAGGGTTATGATCAGGCTTCTTCTGATTTTGCTAATGAACTGGTCATTTGAATTGGGTGTGTTGGGAGAAGAGAAACCTCAAAAACATGCAAGATAGGTTGCCCTTGAGGACCAAGCCTTATCTAGACAATTTATTTTTAGGTCACGTTTTAGAACATACTGTATATGTATAATTCATAATGTGAAGAAGTGAAATCTTGGATGCATGTGCGTGCCTGCTACTCTTCCACATTTCATGTAAAGATTTCAACAAAGCTTCCTGTATCATCTTGAGTGTCTGTCCCTGCTGTGTCAACAGACCAGCCGTCTGGTAATTTGTTGATCTTGTTACTCACATGTGAACGTGTGGTTTGGCTGACCGTTCACTGTTGGTCACTCTTTTTTCACATGTTCATTTTTTACTCGGTGTTCAAACAGGCAGTTGCAGCAGTCAATGTCATTGACTTTAGCCATGTCTAAGAAAACATCACAGTTTCTTGACGTCTGTGCTTGTGAGGCCCATTGCATGAAAACGTTTTGCAGATAAAGCTTCTCGTACGCATTTAGGATGCTTGCAGGCATCAATCCCAGACTGAAACAAGCTGCTTGGAGGCTGATCAAGACATGCGTGTCTATGTGCTATTTACGCTCTGTGATGACTGATGTGTAGTGACAGTTGTGTGATATAACTGCTGGACAAGCAGGTCGGGGATTGCGCATGGATTGTCTGATGACATCAACAGCATTCATCCACCGAGTCTTATCTTCATTGACTGTTAGGTGTCGAATAAAAATAGTTTTGCTAGTGTCAGTGGTCAACCCAAGACACGAGAGAGATGACGTAAGTCCTCGCTTCTTCCTTCCCTTCTCCTGATCCATGAGCATTATGGAGGTCATGCTGCTCTTCTCTGTTGACCTCAATTTCTTAAGGAAAGGTTTCCTGAGATGATGCACAATCCCTGTCCCCTTTTGGCAGCTGACCTGGAAACAGCTCAGAGTGCAGCTGAGGCTGTGACACAGGTTGTTTTGTGAAACGTCTAATGCGGGTCTGAAGTACCCCCACCCCCAACCCACCCCCTTGCTTTTTGATGTGAAGGACACAGCTCCATCTGTTTCCTGCTCCAGAGCGCTGCAGTGTTCTCACTCATATCAGATGAAGAGAAACGACAAACGGAAGGATGCATCAATGCACTTATTCTTTTTGTTTTGACAAGTGGTTCTGCTGGAGTGCAAGCTCTGGAAATATTGGCATGTTTGCTAAAGCACTTTGCATGTGGGTGTGAGTCAAACATCCAAGCAAACAGTCACACGCGATTGACAAATTCTCCCACGACATTTCCTCATACGATTCCGTCAAATTCTCTCAACAACCAATACATCTGAAATTGTCCGATCCAAACACTCGGGGTGCTGACTATTTCCCAGTGTCCATCCCTTTCCACTTATGTGTCATCCACTGCTGGGCTCAAGCCTCTTTTCTTCCTCCAGCACCTGTCAATCCCATTGTCCTGCAGTGAAGATGAGTACAGCGACACAGACATGCTCTGAGCAACCTTTTCAGTGGAACGCTCCCTTCGGAGTGGCTTGCTTTTGTTGTGCAATCCTTTCTTTTCTGATTTCGGGGCAACCAGCAAGGGGGCATCCATCTTCCATTTGAAGGAGGCGTGGTGCTTTGAGTTTGCTTGGTGTGATAATGGACCACACATGGTCAGGCTCGAGCCGTTCACTGGGACCAGGGCCTCGATGCTTGGGATCAGGCCTGAGGTCTGCCCTCCCTGCAACAGCCTCAGGCTTTTGTTTAGGTCCTTTCACTTAACTCAAGTTTTGCTGGGGCCTTTGTCCTCCTATCTAGGGGCCTCGTGCTTTTGTACTGCCTGCTTCTGTTTTCTTTCCAGCACCTTATGCCACCAATAAGAATTCAGAAGAAACAAAATGAATGGAGCTCTTTATGGATGATATTTTTTAATTGTAATTTTGCAAGATCATAACACATAAAACGTAATGAATTTAGGTAAAATAACATCAAATTGTTAAAGTGGAAACCGGAACCACATTTAATCGTAAAATTCCACTTTAATGATAAATGACAAAAGTCTTAAGATGATAGAATTCCATTGCATTTGACACTGAGTCTTTTTGCAATGTTAATTTGTCAATAATTTGGGGGGGGAAAAAACAAACAAAGTTTGCTGCTCTTTAAACAGGCATCTTAACATTGACAATACGTGAAAATGCCCTGCAATTGACTGGTGATTAGTTAGTTCAAGGTGCAGCCTGCCTTTTGCCTAAAATAAAAAAAAACCTCCACTATTTAAAGGTATAAAACATAATGATGTTACTTAACGCATTGACACATGAGAAATGGTGTGTTGGAATTTAGTTATGTGTATTTAAATTTTCATCCTGATTAATTTACAATTATGCAGTTTGAAAGGTTTGACATGGCTTATAATTTTATTTAGACCTGCACCATTTAGGTATAACAGTCAGTGGTTTGTAGTCCTCAACGGTGTCATCTTCGCCACATGCTCCTTTAATGTTGTTAGTGCCAATCAAAAATGCAGTACGGTAAAATATGAAGGCTATAGTCTTGCATGCTTCAATAGGTACTTTGAAAAAATAGATGATAATATTTCTGTTTTCTACATTGTGGTCATCGCACTACCTGTAGTTTATAGTGCATGTGCTTTTTAGGTTACAGCTGTATTCCATGCTGCTAATACTGTATATGTGAGCCTTGCATTGAAATTATACAGAAATTTTACAATCCTCATCCTTTAAAATGATGTTCCCTTTCTCAAAAACACAATTTGTAGAAGTACAATATAGAACCAGTTAAACAGCATGAGCAAGTTTAAATGATTTTGTAAGGCGAGATTTCTGTTTCCAGCAATTCCACAAGGCAACCACAGCAATTTAAGTAATCATTACTCTTGTAAATTCCAAAGCCAATTTGGAAAAATGGTTGAACCGGCACAAAAATTAAACCATTTTTACATACATTTCTTTATATTTCTTTGTCAACTCATACAGCTTTGCCATTAGTCATATTATAAAAAAGGTGTGCACTCAGGATTTTATCAATTTGATCAATTTCCATGTATGGATTCACTGTATGATACAACTATACATATGACAATACATCTCTTGAACCTTGAATGTCTTGAATCTTGAGTTGTCCTATCCTATATCTGTGCTAAATGGATTAAATTCACTGTAGCAGTCCCATAATATAATTTACACAAGTCTGATCAAGCCTTTTGCAGTTTGTGGTACTGTAGATCTATGGATAACTAACATAAGCACAAAAAAAAACATTGATATTGGACTTTTATTCCAAAGGCACTGGCAGCACTAGACACTAGAGCATAGGTGTCGAACTCCAGTCCTCGAGGGCCGGCATCCTGCATGTTTTCCAGTTTTCTTTCCCCAACACACCTGATTCAAATGATTAGCTCATTAGCAGGCTCTGCAAGAGCTTTAAAATGATCCCAATCATTTGAATCAGGTGTTTTTGAGGGAAAAGATTTGAAAACATGTAGGATACCGGCCCTCGAGGACTCGAGTTCGACACCTGTGCACTAGAGGTAGGAGGCAGACACTTTTGAAAGTGAAAATTAAATTCCTGTTTATTCCAATTATACTTACAACCATTGTCTGAATAGCTTTAGAACATAGGCGTGAAAGCCCAGTCCTCGAGGGCCAGTTTCCTGCATATTTTCTCTGCTTCACTTTCAAATACACCTGATTTAAATCATTAGAATCATTTTCAAGCTCTTACAGAGCTTGCTGATGAGCAACTCATTCAAATCAGGTGGGATTCTGGGGAGAGAACCTTGTAAAACATGCAGGACACATGTCCTCAAGGACTGGAGTTTTGACACCTGTGCTTGAGACAATGGTTTGCTATTGAAAGTCAGAAAACCTAATACTTTATCACTTATTGATAATGGTAAACATCATCTTATTTTTCAAGTTAATTTGGCCAGAGGGCTTTGATTAAAACAAAATAACCCAAAGTGGCAATTCTTCTCTTAATCATGGCCTTTGTTATGTTTCCAATCTTTAGTTAGTAAACTACTCTAAGACTAGAGCAGTTAATTGTCAATTTGTAATCCTACAATTTAAAGGGATTGTAGAAAAATGACTTTAGATAAGATGTTCTGATTTGGCTGCTACAAGATTCAACATGCAAAAATGCAAAGTAGCTCCTAATGGGAAATGAAACCCATTTAAAACTTGAAAAGGCTGTTTGGGTTCCTTCTGGATCTCATGTTTATTCTTGCCCTGTGGGAAGACAGGTTTCAAGTGTTCTCTGTATTAACAGAAGGGTTCCAGTCAAAAGAAATAGCGTCATTTTAGGAAAAACATTCAGTAATGGTCATCTTATTAACATTCATTTCAGTCTCATCTCATATTGAAGGCAATATTTTACCAATGCTTGCCCATTGAATTTCTCTCACCGATCTGTCATCTTCCGTTGAAACATAAACACAATATTATCGTTTTGCCTTAACCTGATTTCAGTTAAAATCAGTTCAGTATAGCTCAGAGCAAGCAGGAGTTAATGAGGCAGCAATATCAACCCTCAGTGGCACATTAGTCCAGTCTGTCATAGATGGCCCCGAAGGAAGACCAAGGCTCCAACAGCAACACTCCCCACGCTCCGACACGGGCAAGCTACATGTGCCTTCAATTAAGGGCTGGAAGTGGAGCCCAACTGGGGATGTCAAAAGGAGTGAGCCAGGCTTTAGAGTGACACAAGAACACTGGCCTGTTGTGATAGTATCTAATGAGATCACTCAGAGCTGCATCCTTGAATGCTGCCATTCATTAATGTGATGCTTCTTTGTATATGCATGCGTGTCCCATTTCGCTAAATAAGCTTTCACGCTGTGTTCTGCTGGAAGCCTTGTGGTGACAAGGGACAAGCTAAAAGAGATCCGTTTTTAATGCAGTCAATGGTGGGATGTCTCAGGAATATGCTCTCCAGCAGTCCATCTTTTTGCATTGCTCAGTGTTTTTAGAGTGATCTTTATTTGTTGCCCTTATTATTATGTCTTTTCTTTTTCTAATTGCATACAGCTTTTAAGAAGTACTGTAGTCCCAAATAATACACTGCTAGAAGTCAGTTATTCTGCACCGAGACTTCAACTTTAAACGGAAGAGGATTTTTGCTGTAAAATGACAGAAGTTTCGAATGCTGAGCATATAAGATGGTGCATGCACTAAAGATGTGCTCTGTTTTCTGCTCCGCTGGCATCCTTAAAGATTCTTTGGGCACTTAAGCTCCCTTGAAATAAACATCAGTGAGAGACTGGCCTCTCTGCTGATGTGCCGTGATTTAAGCTCATCCTTCAGACCTACCTTGAGCCCCCTTATGCTAAAAGCTTTTGGAATAACGATGAAAAAAGGCTGTACCAAGCAATCCATTCACTTATTTGTAACCTCTTTGTATGGACATTCCATCCCACCCTGCGGTTCCCTCCATCTTGTGGGGGTTGCTTGTTGAACCCCTTGTTGGGTCAATCCAGAATACATTAACAACGCAGCGATAGGCAAGCAACAAAACTTTCCTTGAACACAGTGCAGTGAATGCTTCCTTACACCGACGTTCCTTGCCATGAGAAAGACAAGCATTCTAAATACGTGAGGAGGAACAAATCAAACAAACTTATTACCGTGAACCCAAAAAGGTCAGCCCAAGACAAAAAGCCCTCCTGTTGTGAGAGGGCTGATTGTTTAGTGGCACCTCTAACACAGTCTGGAATACCACCAAAGCATTAGACATGGGTCAGTCTGAGTGTGCACATAAAGGTAGAACACATTGGGAACACAAGGCCTTTTCATGTTGGGCCCCGAGGTTTATTTAATGAATCCCATTTTATTCCATTTTCTAAAAAAAGCTAATTGAGACTAAGAAATTAGATTTTGTTACCTCGGCCAAGGAGGTCATGCTTTAGGGTCATGCTTTATTGCTCATTCTCTTAGTTATCATTAGGATGGGAAGACTACTTTTTCAATTTTGAGCGGATCAAGCTCGGGTACGACATTTAGACATACTGTATGTAGGAAGAATAGAGGGGGGGGGGGGGCGGAAGGGTGGGAGGGATGGAGAGAGAAAGAGAACGAGAGAGAGCGAGAGAGTGCAAGTGCGCATGCAGGTTTATTTTGCTTTGCAAGGCCATGCTGACTGATTTATGGGTTGTAATAATCAAGAGTATATATCACCCTCCTCCGCTCTGCACAGATCACCACTATAATTGTGTCCTACATATAAAAACCTACGTAAATTGTGAAGCTTCGAAAAAAAAGTTGTATTATTTATCTGGAATAATTTAACCTTGGACGGTGATGTTTTGGTAATCTTAATCTTTATTACAGAAAAGCTGGAATAACAGTGGGAGACATGACCAGATGAAATCAACAACCTAATGTTATGAACTATGATTATTTTTTTGATTTGTTTTTAAGTGAAATGAAGCCAAGCATGAGAAGTCTCAGTTTTAATTTGATGTTTCTGTTTCAAAGAGTGCACTTGATTTAAGGCCTCTGCTGGACATCAGAGAATCAATCATGTTTTGTGTCCCAGGCAACACAGCACAATGAGATGCAATGCAGAGAAGCCAGGATTAAATCCTGCTCTGCCAGACGAGTTGGTTGCTTTTTGCTGGCTTTTACGCTAATGATCAGCATTCATGTCGTGCCTGTCCTTTATGGTACCAGTGCCTGATCGGGGATGCTCGGCAGCAGCCTCAGACTCTGTGTCTCTGTATCCTAGTGCTTTTGTGTCTACTGTGCCATGAAATGTGTGTTTGTGTGATTGTGCCAATGGTGCAAAGGCAAGAAGCCCTGATGTTATAATTCTTTTAAATTTGCACATGTACAGATCTTAACAAATTGGGCACCATTTTATAACCTCACTTGATGATCAATGTTATTTAAAAAATACACAGATTCACATCCACTCTACAGACTTAAGTAATTTGTACAAATGAATACTAAAATTATCAGATGTTCCCAAACTATTCCCAGAAAATTGGTATATACTTGTTTAAATCATTGTGGGAAAATGAAACATGGTTCTCTCTCGGAGAACCTCGACCGACACATTTACTCTTTAGGTGTATTTTAATTCAGATTCGGTGTAATTTATACCTTGGATTAAGTTAAAGTACCTCTGCTTATCTCATAACTAATGGGTGAAATGCGTTCTCTGCTTATGAACCATCCCCAAGAGAGCAGTGAGCATTTGGTGCTTGGGTATCATTTGGTGAATTAACACCCCAATTCCAACCCTTAATGCTGAGCGTCAAGCAGGGAGGCAATGGACCCAATTTTAATAGTCTTTGATATGACCTGATTGAGGATTGAACCCTTGACCTCCCACTTTTAGGGGGACGCTCTACCACTAGGGCTAGGGTTAGGGTTATATATATATATATATATATATATATATATATATATATATATATATATATATATATATATTTTTTTTTTTTTTTTTTACATGTTTTTGTTCAGTTAATATACAAAATCTATGTTTAACTGAATTAAAAAAAATACTCACTTTTAAATACAGATGAACATTAAATTTTACTATAATTATTTTATTTTATTTTTGGTTTGAGTTTGAGGGAGTGTATTTGGTGCCACTGAGCTAGCACGCAACTGGCCACTGTTTGTATCTTCACTTGCCTTCCCCCACATTTGTTCATTCATTGCTCCATGTTCTTCACATTCTTGACGTTCGACCACCGAAGTTATCAGTTACTATTTAATCAACACAGAAATGCACTTTTGAACATACGCCAAAAGTACTTTGGAACAGAACCTGTGAACATTTTTCTCCCTAGTTTAGCTTGTCTGATAATATTATAGTTCAAGTTTTGATTTCATTTAGTTTATCAACATTTGTTTTGGCTCGATCAATTCCCCAGCAAACTTTGAGTGTCTGAAATGATTGCTTCTTCTGTTTTTGGTTGAGAATCTTCCATTTTGCCATATACTAAAATGACCCTTGTGAGGATACGCGGCCATAGAAAATGTGTGAATGGAATGATAATAAATGGTTCGTTGTTTTACGTGTACACACACACAATATTGCACTGTTCCCGTTTGCGGGAAAGGATTCCAGCATGTGACATTAACAGACTTACAAATGAAGATTTAATTGGCAAATAGAAAGAGCCCATTAGCAATACTGGCCAGTTAGTGTGTGCATGGGAAGAAACATTAGACAAAAGAGCTTTCCGGAAACACACAATAACCGAGCTGCCACTCTAGGAAACTAGAAATATACTAATGTAGCCACCCCTCTTTAAAATATTAAAGATGTGTGATAACACAGGGACATTTGACAAACCTGTGATTGCTTTTCCCCAAACTCCAACCATATGCTTTTTTTACATATGAAGTATGTGTACAGTAGGCCTACGGCTTGTATTTCTCATGTCTGTGGTGGCAAACATTTTAAAGCCTTTCCACTGTTGAGAATGTGTCAACAGGGTTTCTTCTAGTCTCCCTTCTATTATGCACTTTGTTTAGCCTGAACTGCTCCAAACCATGATTAGTCGACACTAATTCCACACAATCAATTTATCTGTTATCACATGGCACTGTGGATTAGTAGTCGGCGCATCTGCTTCGCTGTCGGGAGGATCTGTTCAGCTCAGGCTCTCCTGTGTGAAGTTGCTTTGTTTTTTTTTTCTGTGCTTTTTAAGAATTATTGCCAGGGCATTCCGGGATTCCTAAAATCTCATGTCCACAAAACATTCTTGCTCAATAAAGTGAAAGAAAAAAATATCCCACAGTTGGGAGCTCAAGTGTGTAAGGTTGTTTGTCAATATGTTCCCTGCTATTCATGGGCTCACTCATAAGCGGTTGCAAAAAGTTTCACACTAATGGAGATAAATGCTATACAAATTGAATGGAAAATTAAAATATTACTACGTACACCATTAAACCCCGTTAATAACAAAACAAAACCATGCCTCCTGATTAGGCAAGTCTTCTCATGGATGTTTTTATGCTTTCAAATTGTCTAAATTGTCTTGGTATAGTCTAAAAGTGTGCTTGGGCACATCTTCATTTTTGCACATGCAAAATGAGTTCACTGTCAAATGTTAGAGGGGAAGTTTAGGCTTTTCATTTTTGGTTTCGCATGCCTGTTTTTTTACACGTTGGCTTTAATGTTAAAAATATGTTGTTTCGTGGACATTGCTGGAAGTATCAGAACTCAGGGTCGGCGCAACAATCTGGATGCTTCCCTTTGTGGGCTTCATTGTTGGTCATGTCATGTATCCAACCTCTAAAAATAATCAGCTGAGGAAATGTTTGAAACATTTTACGGTTTACCACAGCAATCTCAATTATTGTGCACTGAATTTGCATGATTTTTTTTTTTTTTTAACCGCAGAAGGTGCATGTGATAGCATAATATTTGATTTTGTGGTTTTCTTAAAATAGGTTGCTCATATGGCCTTGTGCATCTGAAAGTGCTTAAGTGTAATTTGTGCGTTCACAGTCATCCAGGCCTCAAAAGCAACTGCACTTCATGAATCCATCCTTCCATTTTCTTAACCCCTTATCCATACAGGGTCGGTTTAATACGACTAACAAACATACCACGGACATTGTTAAAATTGCTCAATGCTGTAAAATGAGCAGAATAAATAAAACATTTCAACATTTCAGTCAACGTAGAGCCTGTGTCACACATTTCTTTTGGTGACCGTCCCAAAACATACAAAACAAAACAAACAAAAAAACAGCAGATATTTGATGGGCCATGGATCCCAAAAGGAGAAAGAAAAATGTATGGAACATACAAATGTTTTAAGACAATGTTTAATACATTTGTTTGTTTTTTTTACCCCAAAATTCTTTGCATTGATTACGGGGTACTTGGCTGAAAACATGTCACAGGGGGTACATCACTGAAAAAAGGTTAAGAACCACTGTACTAGGAAATAAGCGTAGCCTCTACCTGAAAGCCAATCCCTTTCCCCGACTTGGATTTTGATTATAGAAGAGTGTGACTTTATGATCAATTCCTGGTTAGCTACCAGCTGTTTTGTGATTTGTGTTACTTTGTAAAGTGCATATTATATCCCTAAGAGAAGTTATTGCAGTTTTTGTTATGAGGTTACAACTGCTCATTTCGATATTCTACTGTTTTACTTGTGTTAGGTAAAGGTGCTTGCCAGTACGATATAGTGTAAGCATGCGAAGAGGCAATCTAAGAGGTGTGCCTCCTGCAAGTCGGCTCAGGAAGCCAAAGCTATAAACACAATTGGGTTTGGACAGACTGGCATAGGCTTTTGTCTTTGCTTTATTGCCAGAAAATGCAGTGAGGTTTTGTGGCAATGCATAATTCTTTGGCTTGTCTATTCTACGCAATGGAAAAAGACCACGTTTGACTCTAAAAAGGCTTTAGTATGTAATTGAACCATATTGCCTCTTAAGTGAGTATCTTGCAACAAAATGAAAGTTTTCCTGACGAATGGGCTGGAGAAAATACCCTGGCATATATTAGTCATAGCAGAGTAGTATACTTTTAGGTCTTCTGGTAGAAGGCTGGAGCCTATGTCAGTCCGTCCAGACAAGCTTATGTGTTGACATTCTAGATATTCCCATTATATTTCGACTGACTAATTGTATGCCTGCTTCTAAGATCTTGTGGCATATTAGTAATAACTTTGTTTTGATCCATCACTAAGTAGCTGTTGACTTTAATAGTGTATATGTGTGCTTTGATGGGTATTACACTTCCTGCTGCTTCACATCAGGCTTCTTAAAAACCTTGTGATACTGTAATGTGGCAGAAGATGTACCAGTTGCGGTCAAATTGACGGATTTTGTGAAGATCCCCTGGGTGGAGGAGGTTTGATTGGTGTGTGTGTGTGTGCGCGTGTGCGTGCGTCTGTGTGCGTGTGTGCGTGGGTGTGTGTGTGTCTCAGCATCCATGTGTACTTTCATGCATATTGGGCGTGTACTGTATAATTGTTATTTTAAAGTAAAAGGTCTACTCCCGAAATGTATTTTTCAAGATGATGAGTGAAAATGCCCAGTTGTATAGCACATACACGTGAGGGCATTAACCCTGTACAAACATCTTTTGTTCATCCACACATTTTCCTCTAAAAATATGTCTTAATTTCCATCCTGTTGTGGATGCATACAGAAGTCAGATTTTTTTTTTTTTTGTAAGGGCTGATTGGGATCGGTACCTCGAGCGCTGATTCATTTGAAATCAGACTGTTCCACATTGTGATTACCAAAGCAGATCTTTCTGAGTTTTAAGGGCCTGGGCAATGTTCTACGGTGCACTTGAACACAGCAGTGCACCACCACTAGCCTTAGGATGTTACCCACTCACACGTGCACTCTAAAAATACATTTCTGGGTTGGAAACCGGCAAGACTCGACTGAATGTGCAACTGTCCACCATTAGACCACACATCCAGTAGGGAAGTATATTGCAATCATAGTAAAGCCGCACACTTTCCAGCATGCTTTAGCAGAGTGTGCTGTGATGGACAGCATCATATGGTTCAGCGGGGGAAATGAACTGCTTCTTGCTGGCACCATAAAGTGGCTGGCAATAGATGAAAAGGAAATGCCGCCAGCCGGGGACACCTCCCTCCTAGCCACCGATGTGGAGAACATTGCCCACCGCTACCCAGCACTGGCACCAAGCAGTCTGAATCAAATGATACTGAGAGATTCGCTGTTTTACCATAATGCAATTTAGAAGAACACTTAATGATATTTATCATTTTTAGTTCCGAACTTGTATTTGTAAATTCATTCCTGTTATAAGTAATTCAAATACCTTTTTTATTTTTATTATTAATAATTACAACTTGTAAAATGTTGCATCTATTTTAAGGGGTGTTGGATGCTACCTTTTTTTTCTCTCAGAAAGATACGGTGCGAGTTGTCAACTCTTGAGTCATTCATAGCAATACAGCAAACTCCTTTAATTATATGACATGAACAGTCACACAATTCCAAATAAAGGCATGATTTCTCCCCTCAAATTCTTCATACAAAATCTAATTGTCAGGACTGATCAGTGATACAACACATAATGTGCAGAATCGATCAATTGCATCAGTGATGTCTCGTAAACATTATGACATTTCAGTCGATCACAGATCTTGCATAGAATGGCAAATATCAGCCTATCACAATAAAGCCGATCAGATTGGGGTCACATCGGTACCTCCTGATAAGGCCAAGTATTTGTTTCATTCCAAAACTCTGTATCGGTACGCACCCATTCCTATTTAATTTTACTCCAACCTCTTTGTCTCATTTATTTAAAATTCTTATATATATATATATATATATATATATATATATATATATATATATATATATATATATATATATATATATATATATATATATATATATATTCATGGTGTTGATTTACAGTATTACTGTCACTGTTTATATTTTGAAAAATTAATTATAAATGTACATTATATATATATATATATATATATATATATATATATATATATATATATATATATATATATATATATATATATATATATATATTTATTATTATTAATAACTGTTGTACTATTGAGTACCGGTATCAATTCCCAGGTACCGTGAATGTGAACCTAACTGGTTCAGATGGAAAAAGTACACATCCTGTTGCATTGTTTTCCTCCATTAGTCGATTTTGCATTCAGCTGTTTTCAAGCTAATTGACTGTGTTAATTGTGTGGGTCTCTGGTGCACATTACAAGCCTGATCAGGTGCTCTTGGCTCGTTCCCACATGCCACGTCCCCTTGGTTTCATCTATTTTTAACACCTCTTTCCTTTGAGGAGGCTCATGCTGATGTCTGAAATCATCTGAGCTGCCATGTTTCACTGAAGCAGAGGTCATATGTCAGACTCTGTACTTTTTGCTAAGGAAGATGGAATAAACATGGATGGACTCCTGCTGGGAGAAATGTCTGGTCCCTGACACTAACCCCTGCTGACTGCTGCCCCCCAGCCACACCCCACCTCCCCAACAACAGCCCACTGACACTCACACAGCATGTGGCTGATGTACCAGTGTTCATTCAGGTCAAAGAAGTACATCCCTAACACAAGAAAAGTCAAAGTAGCTCCCCATTTAGCATCCTTGCCTGCCGAGAGAAGCTCTAAATACACGTTTGGCTTTTGCCTTTTGTGTTGCATTGCCGGCCCTTCAACTGTGTATATCATTCCATAATGCCACCATTGCAGCTTTTTAAACATGTAATCCTCAGCATTTGGCAGGAAAATAACTGTTGACCATCACCACATGATCTTCTCTATAAACTAATTCCCACCATTGTGGCATTCCCCTACTGTTTGCCTGTATTTGTTTGTGGTCATGGGTGTGGCACTCTTGCCAAATCCCAAAGTGCACAACTGTAAGTGCTGTGGCTGCAGTGGCAAAGCTGTCTAGAATTTGAGGCGCAACCTTGGTGAGTTTCTGTTTGTGAAAGCTTCCTGACTCACTCCCTCAGCTGTTAGAACAAAATACAATTCTTTTGATTGTCTTTAGTCTGCAGAACATCATCGGACAAATGGATTTAACGCAGTTTGTGGGAATATACTGTAAATTGAACATGTCAGGCCAGTAAATTTGCCTCGCAATGAAGCATTTTGATTGTAATTGAAATGACATAAATGTCAAGGTTCAGCGCTGAATATATTGTAAATGTAATGCACCCGTCTGCGGTGTATACCACATCATTTATTTTACCTCATAGTTGATTCTAACCCTTTTTTCTCTTTTTTTCTCCATAGTCGAGCAATCAAGACTAATCAGGACCTGCTTCCAGAAACACCATGGACAAACATCTTTTATGATGACTTCTGGGGCACCCTGCTCACACACAGTGGAAGCCATAAGTCTTACCGCCCCCTCTGCACCCTCTCCTTCCGCCTCAATCATGCTGCTGGTGGGCTGGATCCTTGGGGCTACCACCTCGTGAATGTAGCCCTACACGGAGCGGTGACCGGCCTTTTTACACGACTGGTACACCTGCTGCTTGGAGGAGGGTTATGGAGCCTCCTGGCCGGCCTGCTCTTTGCTTCTCACCCCATCCACACCGAGGCGGTGGCAGGTGTCGTGGGCCGAGCCGATGAGGGGGCTGCCTTGTTCTTTCTGCTGTCCCTGTTGTGCTACATTCGTTTCTGTAAGCTGCGGGGCAACGGTGGACCACTGCGGCTTGTGGCTTGGTTCCTTGGCAGTCTGGGCTGTGCTGCATGCAGCATGCTGTGGAAGGAGCTGGGAGTCACCGTGTTGGCCTTATCAGCGCTATATGACATCTGCGTCTTGCACAGGCTCAAACTGCGACAAGTTGTCATGCTTCTGTATAAGGTAAACATGCTTTCTTTGTAACTCTGCCAACAATGCCTAACAGAATTTGTACAAATGTATTTTTGATTCATCATATTGCTCTGTCTTATAATACAGAATAATACACAAGCGGCAATTTGACTATCCATCGTTTAATCTGATAGCATGACGTAAGGACTTGTTATACCGAAGACCCTTCTTTTCTGATACCATTTCATTTGGCTCGTTACCTCTAAAGACTTACGATCAAACTAATATTTTGTATTCATGGTGACAGGCTGGTCAATTACTACTCTGGCTCCAATGTGTCTGACTCTGCTTAGCCATGTTTTTTTTTTTTTTTTCGCCCCCTTGGGACATGAATCACAAATTAATTTGTTATCAGTTTAAAGGCATACTGTCTTTTCTCTGATTATTCGATGACTGTGAAGCTGAATTGTGAGGGTTGTCAAGCCGATGAATGGTAAATTTAACTTTAAAAAAATCACCAACGACACTTTTGATAGACAGAGTGATATGCATTCTTTGTAACAAGGACCTTGAGTTGCTTCTATGGCAAGAAGCAACTCAAGTTTGACCTACCACATAAATGCAAAGCAACCAAATGTGACTGCACCCACAGATTTCTAAAGCAACAAAGACTCTAATGTAATGAGCCATAGCAAAGCTCTTTGCTAAATTAAGCTGGCATTTAAATGAGATTGAGACGGACAGAATGGACAATGTTTAATTTAATACATATATTTTTTAAATTATTATTTTGACTAAAGAAAACAGCAACATTCGGCTTTATAGTTGAAAATAAAGGTTCTTGCCAGCACTTGGGACTAATGTCAAACACAGCAGAAGGTAAATAGTTACAAGTCCGTATGTTTAGGTCTGTTAAAGAAAATGATTGACAGAGGCCACTGTTTTGTTGTTGTATTTCAGCCACAATTGCACAATATATCTGAATTGAAATAAAGAAAGGTTTTGTTTTGGGTTTTTCTTGTTTTTTTTTGTTTGTTTTTTTTTTTACAAAATTTTAGGTGAGGTTAATTAGATCCACTATCTTCATTAATTAGACCCTCATTTTTAAAAATCTCTAAACACTACTAGTTTTTACTTCAAATGAAATCATATTCAACTAAAAACTCCAGTGATTCTCTATGATGATTGGCAAGTAAAAAAATAGGCATTGTTGATGTATTTTGAAGGACCCCACAAGCACATCACTATTATCCCTGCAGCACATCAGAATTTCTTTTTCTCTTATTTTTCTGATCTTTCAGAACAGCTATCCTTTGTCACGCTCGGTAACCAAATATATTGAGACGTTCATGAAACGGTACAAAGGTGTTCTTGAGGAGCCAATACACAGTAAATGTGTGTATTTAACATACACAAGCAGAGAGCACATTTACGGTATGTAATGCACCAAGCAGAGTTCACCATTGGGGAAATATTTTAGCTGGAAAACAATCAAGTTTTTCTTCCTGTGCTGTGGAAACAGAGATGCTCCCTGCTGACATGTCATGACTGAAGTGCTATCTAACTTTGTGTGTCTTCAGGAGAATATTCTCCTTTCACAGCACATAGACCAAAAATGTACATTTTTGTCAATCATCCTTGAAAATAAGATGCCTGCAGTTTAATTTCTGGAGTGGTTCAGCCCCACCCCTTTTTTTTTTATTATTTTTTCTAATTTTGCCATTGTTGTTCAATCATTTGACAATGTCCCCAGAGCCAGATTGATCTAAATGCACCATGCTGTCTTACTGCACTGATATTGACTTTTTAGTTTGACTAAAAGGTTGAGCTGCAGTTGGGGGCCACTTAATGCAATGCCACATGGTATGTTTACAACCACAAGAGAGATTGTGAGACAATGTGTCGCTATGACTGTTTTCACCTTGGGTTTGCGTGTCATCGTGTCTGAAGCTGGTACTGGCTCACTAGCAACTTGAAAAAAAAAAGATAAATGATGTTTTGTGTAATTTTATAGAGGAAAAGTGGGGTTACAGCTCACAGTGGGTAGCGTTGTTTTGAGATAAAAAAGGAACTGTGTGGCTTGCTGATACTTTGTGCCACAACTGTTTTTCATTGTGTTTTGAGGAAAGAACTATAAATCTAACGTGAGAGTTGGGATTTCTTAAAGTTTTGCTTTGAATTGACATTTGTCATTATGAAAACGTATTATTTCACTACGTTACAAACTATAAAAAGAAGCCTAAACCGAGAGCTCTCATCATCTTTAAAGTGGCCTTTCTGTTTATCTCTCCCATGTAGGCCACAAATGTCCCGAAGCAAATGTATCAATGAGAAAAGTGCATTGTAACATTTATGACCTGTACTAACATTCACTGCAGCCCACTTTTTGCCTCCCGAGTGGTTTAAAGCTTCTTTTTTTTTTTTTCGAGCCAGACTGCAGCTCCTGGCTGGATGTGTGACTGACAGACCGCAGTGATTTGGCACTGTCTTTTATTACTCTGCTCCTCACTTAGCTGAAATAGTTTGACATTTAACTCTGCAAATGGTAGAAGGGGTCAGCTTATCTGATTGTGTCCCGATCAATTACAGTAGTGCTTTACGAGGACTGTATGAAAAGTTTTAAGCATCATGTACAAGAAGCATTGATGTTCGGCTCACACAAAAGAGTTTTTCGACCTTGGGATCAAAAAGCTTCGACACCGTTGGAACTACTGTTTAGGTCTTGACATCACTACTACTCACTTTTTTTCCCCATTTAAAGAATCCCTTGCCTATTCTGCACTCTCGGCACCAACCCCAACGACCCTAAAGAAAATGGATGGATGGATGGATGGATGGTTGGAAAGCATTTTTTTTCCCATTTGTTTCGAAAGGCTAGTAAAGTTTAGGTAATGTCCATCCCAACCGTAAAGTAAGATCTACTATCTCATCCCAGCTCGTTTGATAAGGTGCAACTTAATTGTTATTAATAGCTTGTAATTTGTTCTTATCTCATAATTCATTACAAGCAGTCGTTGTCTGTGTAAGGCTTCGGCCTACATTGGTTTTCTCTGCCCTGCATGTGCTATCTCTCGATGTGTCATTAAACCAAGCTGATGTGCTTGTGCGCTTGATTAAAGCCAAGCCATGTGCTGAGTTGCTTGCAGGCAAATACTTTATAGCATCTGAGTCCACTGTAGTCAATGCTCGTCCACAATTTATGTGGAAAAACATGCATTTAGTCAACTATTTCCAGTCAACCAAAATGCGTTTCAAATTGTGAGAGGTTATACTTTAGACTGAAGCTTTATAATGTTCTAACCTTTGCAAGTTAAAATCTATTCAGTTAGCTGAGACGGATGAATGGTTATAACATTCAAGTTAGCCTTAATAAATGCTGTAATGATGGGTAAAGCAAGGCTTAGGAGGGAATACATATGTCTACTCTAAGTAAATATTTAAGAGTTTTAGTCTTTTTATTTCCTGATATGGCGTTGCTTCATATTCAATATGAGATGGATTTATACTGAAAATGACCTATATCGTCCCATTTTCCTTATGTAAACCCAGTGAGGCGCAGTACATGCCTAACTGGCTGACATTTTTGTGAAGAACCGTCACAAGAACTCTTTGAAAACATAATACAGGAAATCTGATGCTTTGAAAGTGTAACCTGGATGAAGAACAATGATGTTGGTGATGTCATGTCAGCAGCAAAAAATCTATTAGTTCAACTCACTATTTATCATCAAAGAAAGTTGGGAGGTTGGTCTGAGGACACTTTTGTCTGTCTGCTGACCCAGACTGAAAAATCATTTCTAAATCTGGGCCCAGACCCAACTGGCCTTCAGTGAATGTCAAACTGACATGCTTTATCTTTTCACACCTCCCATTTTCTGTTCACACTTTGGCTGTTAGTACAAGGTCACTGCTTGAGGCGTGCACGTTTGTGTGTGTGAATTTTATGTGTCGGATTGATAACAGACAAAGGCTACCTGCGTTGTAAGGGACTGTCGTCACTCTCAATCTGCTTTCTTCTAAAATGGCTCTTCAGATGCCAACATTTTGTGGAAAATATGCCTCCGAAGTGAGGAGAATCTTGCTGTTGCAAATTAAAGACATGACAAATACAATTTACATGTACACAAACGTTGCCATCCGCACATAATGTTTTGGATGAGTTAAAAGGAAATACAGTCCACAAAGGCATTATGTTCTTACCTGAGGCTCCGCAGATGCTCTTTCATGCTCTGGTGGCTTCAACTCGTGTGATAGATTGGGCTCAGCAAGCGACCCTTGCCCTCAGCCACCTGCTTCCAACATGGAGGCGCACTCCACTACTTCAATTTGACAGCAAGATGGGGAGCATAATAGAAACTCACAAATGGCAAAACAAAAGTGGACTTCACTTGTATTTAATTGATATGGAAATAAGTTCTCTTTCCAATGAGTTCATCCTGAATCATTTCCACTGGCTGTGGATAGAAGGGCTCTTTGGACCTGTGGATGTCATTGCTGTGCAGCAAGTGCAACCGCTGCAATGGAAATTAACTGGAGCTTGCCAATGCATTTCACTACACCACTTCAAATAGATGGCAAAAAATAGAAGACAAAGAAAAGAAATACAAGATACGGTTTGAAATCCCAATTGTTTCAGCTGCAGTCTAAGCCATACTGAGAATCAATCGCATCTGGTTATGTCACAAAACGGAACATCCCACATCAACGATGTTCCACAGCAATATTCCACTAGTTGTCACTAGTGTTTCCATAAATATTTAATGTTCAATAGGGGATAACTATGCATTTTCACTTGATTATTTTCATTACGATTCATTATTCTTCCTATGCAATGGACAGTCTTAGAAGTATTTATTCATATATTAGCTTACCATAACCATGAACAAAAAAAGGTGACTAGTAAGTAGTAAACTGTGCACTTATAGAACAAATTAATAGGCGTCATAATATTTTTTTAACATTGATTCCTATTTGTCATGGGAGAATAAAACAGGCAAAAAAAAAAAAAACCCTAAAAAAACAGCCCGTTTTTCCGAAAACTTTGAGCTCTGATTACCCAAATGTTTTGCTTTCCCCTTTTTGATGCATGGTTGGTGCGACAGAATTTTTAATTTATTTATTAATCGTTTTCTTACGTGGTGGTTAGTTTGAGATGCACCGTTCCGCCTTCCTTCTCGACTTACTGGTAAATGGAACTGTTCCTATCCAAAAGAATGTCATCCCGTGGCTCTTAGTCTTCTTGTACAGTGTGAGCCCTTCAATTATTAGCTTTGGCCATTCCATTGCAGCCAGTTTCATTGTGCTGTTTGAATTTCAGAACCAAGTTACAGAACGAATGCAATGATACCGAGTTTTTGTAAGGTTTGCCCTGATTAAATTCAATGGCAAAATAAATGTTCTGTGATTGTAGCTTGAAGGGAAGGAAAACTATCTAGATGCCTAAACCAGGGTTATCTGACTTCCTCTTCAAAATGAGACATGCTTGCAATGTGATTTTTCAATCACATAGTGGAATGTTTGAAGAGGTTGAGATGAAATTAGGCCAAGAAATGCAAGTGAGAATGTTAGAAAAGAGCTAGATCCTTTATTGCTTCATTCCATGTGGTTCATAAAAATCTGACCAGTATTATGAACTGATGTGTTTTACAAGATTCTAACCATTACTTTTGTGTATTGGGTCAGTTATACTTGTAAATATTTTTGACTGCATTCATGCAGTCACTTGCCAAAGAGAAAACCTCTTGCACCCCTCTGTTGCGGAGAGAGAGAGTGGCTGATCACGCGAGAGAGAAGGAGAATGTGAAGAAAAGATGACGCATGCGCAGGAAGAGTTCTGTGCCTGAAAAAACCGTGTTAACGTATAAAAACATCTGTGTAAGTGCTGTGCAGCTCTCTGTTGTATTTACTAAAATAAAAGTGACGGTTGAGACGCTGCCTCCCCGCTGCCGTCTGTACCGAGTCGAGCACCGCTTGGAGCCATCCTGCAAGGGCTATATTTACCCGAACGGGCAACTCCGGCCCTGGAAATGAGGTTTCCCCCGTATCTGGTATCTACGGCCACCAGATGAACGGGAACGGATAACCCTCACTTGCTGTGCCCACTACCAATAAGATTTTTTGCTGAAAAAAAATGTATAAGTATACTTAAAACTGTATCCTTTTTCAAATTAACAATATAAAATTGCAATAGAAATTAACTTCAAACAACGGGTAACCACTTTTTTTACTTTACAGATTAGTCTAAAACAGGAGAAAAAAATCAAGGTGTTAGGTGAAACTAAAAAAGAAAAAATACAGTATATCAAACCTTAATTTATTGAAATTACAATTCACTTGAAAGAAACAAAGCTTTTCCCTGGACTCATCCGTGACCCCTAGCATCACCTTGTCCGCCCCACTATTTGAGAAGGACTGCCGTAAATTGTGGAATATATTTTATCCTTGAGATGCAATAAATGTCAGTTATTGTCATGCAATCGAAAACTACCTTTTGCCATCTATGAGACCTTCTAACATCTTTGGGCTCATTGTATCAGCCTTCCCGATTAGCTGGCCTGCAGGTTTCGTGATAGGTTCACACAGGTTAAATACTTGGATCACAACGTGTGTCAGCCAGGTCCCCAGTGTTGTTTGACCCTGTGACCACTTACCATAGTCTCACGATCATGATCTTGACATTGAGCTAAGCTAAGAGGGCTTTATAAGGTTGTGTCTCCTAATACAAACTACAACTGCAGTGCAGTTCATCTTAACTACGTAATAAAGTCTGACGGTGGCTGATTTATTATTCACAGTGATTCTAAATTGGAACATAATTTGAAGAGACCGTGTTTGGGTTATCTTTGCTGTTGATCTTAACTGTGAAAACATTTTCTTGTATCTATGCAATTTGTTGGGTTGTTTTTAACGGAGGCAAAAAAATAAAACATACAAAATGATATGTTGTACCACTCTCTGGCCAGATGATCTTGTCTGTGTTCTGTCATCCACAAATAGTTTTGTTTGCATGGAACAAAGACTTAGGATTTGTTTTATCCTGAGGAACAAAGTCTTTGGATTTGTTTTATCCTGAGGTGCCTCTTTGTCATCTATGTTCAACAAATGTATATTACATAGATTTATGCAACAATGATGAAACCATTTTTGAAGTACTGATTGACCCACTTTTTAATTATCATATCAATTACTGACATGGAATGGTAGAGAAAAGATCTTAATGCCAATATCCAATTGACAGATACCCAGTTAGATACGTTGTGGTTGGAAAGCAGTGTTGATCAAGCTACAATTTATTCTAAATTAAATTAGGCGTTGCTATACTGAAGCTGGTATATCATCAAATACCAAACGAACTGTTAACCACCCCCCCCCCCCACCCCACACACACACACACACACAAAACTGGTTAGTAAAAATGAATCCATTCATTTGTATAAACTGTCAATCATTCGTACCATTAGAACATTGGCTGTTTGAAATTGTGTAATACAATGAACGTTTTTATTTCACTTTTTTTAACAGTATATAAATGACCTTGCTCATCAGCAGACTTAAGTAAAAAAAAAATGTATTTCACTGTGACTCCAAATGTGTATATATTCAAGGATATGAGGTCTAATTCCAAATAAAACTCACTCCACAGGAATTCAGACACACAAATGCTTTCCTGTAAATAATGCAAAAGCACAAATGTAATCAGTTTATATCGTTTGGATCGACACAAACTTTGTATAAGTGGGTTGCAAACACATCTAAACAGAAGACCACACAAAAAGCACACAACCACACAGAAATCATGTGCGGAACTAGCAGTACAGAATAACGTGTTTTAAATATCATGTTTTCCAAGAAACAGACCAGTGCATATTTGAACGGTCATGGATTGTTGTTTGGCATGTGGTCTAATATATAAATAGCCACAATTTTCTGACAATGGAAACAGTTGCAGAAAAGTGGTAAAATTCAGCTCTGGTACTAATTTGAGCTGCACATTCAAAGTACTAAAAAATTGGCACTTAATATAAACTGTGATCATAATTTACTCAGTCTGAACAATCAAGTGTACTGAACAAATGATGATGCTGATGACACCACTATAATGGCTTAAGAAGAAGGTGGCTGTTCATGATTTCTGTTGTCTCTGTTGCTGTATTTATTTGTCTTGTGTGAGCCAAGAAGACAATCAGCTGTGATTAGATGCTAAGGTAGTATTTCTGAGACGTGTTTTTATCTTTACTGCGACACCCTGAATTTCATGATAATTCAAAGGTTTTATCGAACCAAAAGCAAAAAAAAAAAAAAAAAAAAAACAAAGCCGTGAAACTAAGCCCTGAGAGGACAATAAAAGTACAATGTTTATATGCCTGTCTCCAAAACGCTACGTTCCAAACTACATTTTGCTCTTTATGTGCATAGTTCCACATCATTACTAAGCTTTTGGAGATGAGGCCAGTTGTGCTGCAGGTTTTAGCGAGCGTGTAAGCTCCTCAAAACATGTACGAAGCAGCACGACAAGGCCAGGCAGACAGATTATAGGGAATGTCACATCCTGCATAGACAAAATTACTCTGCTGTGGCATGTAATGGTTGACCACTGTTTCTCAGCAACACCATAGCATTTGTTGTTGATTAAGCTGACCAGGCGGCACACATGAGATTCATCATAACAGTAATGGCAACAGCACACTGAAGTGCTTAAATATGTAGTTCTCAGTCAGAGATGGTAAATCAAAGGTGGCCACAACGGCAAAAAATAAAGCTTGACGACAGAAACTCAGCCTGGAAGATCAAACTAGAGAAGAGAAACTTCTTAAATTATGGTAGCAGAGCTCGCTGGGAGCCCACATGCCTCCATGCCACCTTGGCCACACACCAAAACATGATAACTTACTTCTACACCGGTTTGGCTGCAGAGTACCACGCAATCTGGGGATTAGAGAAGAGCTCCCAGATGTGCTGGCATCATGACTTGTTATGTCTCCTGATGTTTCTCCTTTTTTAGCAATGGGGGACCCTTCTGTGTGGAGCCGTTGAAGAAAAGTCAGATTAGTATTTTTACATAACAATATGCCACAGTAGTAAAACAAAATGCTTTAACTATCAATTCCGAGTTGTATTGGTCAGTCCTTGCTGGAGAGCAGTATATAACTGACCAAGCTTCATGCGATATTGTCACAATTTGACTCTGATGCAGCTGCCCACTCTGGAAAATCTTGTTATTCAATCTAAAGCAAGGCCATTTAAGAAGCATCCCTAAAAAATATGAAGATAAGGCCAGGTCCATTCAAACTGATACAATGTTAAGCAATGTTGCTGATTTAAAATATATAGATACTTAGGGTTCATTTCCCTTATTAGATATAAGTATTTATTCTGTAAATATACGAACAGAAATGTTTAAATGGGCTTTTGCTCCTCACTGACTGGCTGCAGTGACAGTGATTTTGCTAAAGGAATTTGTGAATATGTTTTTGATCTATAGAAACAATGCAAATACCGGGAGATAATAGATATATATATAACGTATCCTTAATAGAAATCTTTATTGCTCGAAGCAACATTTGCGTTTTCTTATATTGTAAGTACAGTACATGAAATGAATACGATCAATATAAATCTTGCTCTTGAAAAAAAGTTTTTAAGTGGTCGGGTCTTGTCTAGACTAGGTCATTCATCAAGCAGAGCACAAATATTAAAGAGTACTTAATAGATCCACCATTCACAATTATATAATTAGTTATAAACCACTTTTGTTTTTCAAAAACTCAACGGTTAAACTAAAAACTAAAAACAGCAATATCAAAAGCACTTTGATGAAGCCTAATACACAGAAAATTCTTTCCCTTTCAAAATTCACTCCATATTGTGTGGGAGGATCTTTTCCACTACCAATGTGTAGTTGAGTCCCGCATGGTTTTAGCACTTTGATAATCAGTCCAATGTGCGCAATAAAGACCTGATCACTAGGTGAAGGCCATTGACTCTGTGTGCACATTCAAAATAATGTTTAAAGAAACAAAAGTGGAACTGAGCAAATAAGAGCAAAAGTTGATATCTTTATTAACTATTTCAGTACCAAAGACATACTTTTACTTTTTTTTAAGAGTTCAAGCATTTTGTTACATGTATTTGTTTATATTTTTTTTCAAGTGTTTGGCTAAAGATGTAAAACTGGCTTGTACCAAATTAATTATTGAAATAATCCATTACTTTAAGTTTAGCGTTACTAAAAATATTGATCATTTTAGACATTAACCTGGTAATGTATTATTTGAGGGTAATTATTAAAAATGGGTTACTTTGGGTAATTAAGTGCGAAATGGGTTACCAAAGTTAAAAAAATGGTATCTATTAGGTACAAAAGTACTATTGTCTAATTGTTTACTTTAGAACTTCATTTGTTTAGCATCAATCTGTAGCTAAAGACTTGAATTTTTTAAAACTATAGGAAGTAACAGGAATTGAATGTCTCAACTCTTAAAAAAAAAAGTAAAAATATGTCTTTTGGGATTGAATGAGTTAATCGGATTTATCAGAAAGGTTTTTGTAATTTCATTTTGTATGTGTCGATAACGCTGGATACAGTTGTCTATGATGCATGTGCTTGAAAATGAAAATGAGATTTTCCTTCAAAATTATGATATAAAGACCAATTTATAATGGATGTGATACTTATCGACCCATTTATTCCACAGCTGCTGGAGGTAGATTTGAATTTTTGAATTTGCAATTTTTGATCTTCACTGATGACCGAATGGCACACTGCTGTACAGAGGTTGTGTGTGCTACAACATGAGCGCAGTCTGGCAAGGAAACAATGCAGATAAAATCATGGCGGATTAGGATTTATACACCCTGGGTCACTTTTTATACACCCTGGGTCACTTAGGGTTTTAATTTCGTTCATCAACCCATAACTACATACAATTACACTCATTGTGAGAAGAATGATGGCTTCATGGTGAAATAAAAGAACACTGTGTTCCGTATGTTCTGATGTTGCATCCATCTAACTATGCTTTGGTTGAAACGATTTTATATGAACACTGTATTGATGTGGTAGATGTGGCCCACTCAGCTGGTCTTTGTTGAACTTTGGATACTGAAGTACCATGTATTTTGTTTGATTTAGAAAAAAAAGTGTTACATGCAATAGAGCAGTGTTTTCCAACCAGGGTGGAGTGAAACATGAAAACACTCATTTATTGCGAAAAGGGGGTATAAGAATGCTCATGGCCTTGATTCGCAGACATTTCTCTGGAAGCAGCAGGCTTAGAAAACCTGTCCATTTGGTGACCACTTAAAGAACCTGCTTCTCTCTATTTGCCCCCCTACTTTGTTGCAAGAGTCAACAATGCAGATAAGACCACTGCTGGGAAGTGCAGAGGTCCTTTCCAGCAGCATTCACACGGGGAATTTCAGCTGCTGTGCTCCAGTACTGCAGCAAGGCACCAACTTAATGAGGTAGCTTATTCGCTCAGCCTTCAGCCTTTACAAACCCCATGATATACAGTAACAAAGTACCGTATTTCTCCTAGTCGACCTCGCTTATAAGTCGACCCCTCCTGTTTTACTCAACTTGGGTGAATTTTGCAAAAACGTGATTAAACGTCTACCCCTGACATTAGTGGTTACATAGATCATGGCTGTCCAATTATAACACATGGTGTCTGTTATTAAAATTACAAAATTATGGTACCTTTGGAAGCATTTCTTCATCGCATATCGAATGACATACTGTTGTGGTTATGGGGGAAGGGGTGGGGCGGAAGGGAGACAAGGGTATAAGTCGACCCTCATATGGAGGTTGAAAATGAGGGGAAAAAAACTTGACTTGTATTCGGAGAAATACGGTAAATTCAATATTAGCTTGTTAGTCATTTAATTCTGTTAATGTTCAGAATCCTCATAATCGATCAACTTGTGAGTCACAAAAATCTAATGGAAATTAATAGCTCATGAGTTTCTGTTGTTTCTGTCATTGTTTCAGGCATGATCTCTGGCATTTGTGTAAAGCTAAACAATTAGCTCGTTAAAATTGCACAAACGAGCTGTTACTCAGCCATAATATGTGTATTTATCAAAAGAGTTGAATTCAACATATCACTGAACGTGATAATTAATCATATAAAATTAAATCAACAGACATTCTCCAAATATAACTATATAAATAGATTTTTTTCAAAGAAAACATGTTGTGTGCAGCTTTAGACTTCCTCATGCTGGTGATTTTTCAATACATGTGCTGCTGTCAAGGTTAGATAATTCATATGGTGAGACCAAAAATGAAGGAAATCAAAAAAACAAATTTTGCAAACTGCCTGTGGCAAACTGACTGTGTTTAGTGAGAGCCAACATTTTATGCTTTAGTGCAGTGCACTAAATTGTAAATTCAGTATGAATCATTGTGAGACTAAAGTATGACAAAATGTGATTGTTTCTAATTTTTCGTATTTTCTTGTAACATAAATTTTGATATTTCAGTTGAAGAGCATTTAAAAATGAATAGCGGTCATCCATTAATCTTTTACTAATTTGCAAGTTTTAGCATTCATATATTTACTGAGCGCTTTTGCTACTATTTTACCCTTTTGGATGAATTCAGTACAATGTTGTGATAGTCTTACATTTAACACGTTTTTTTTTCTCATTTTATTATTAATATTGAAAAAAATAAATAGTGTACATACGTAATTAGCACTTATAGTACACATGAATATACAGTGATCCATCGCTACTCCGCGCCTCCTATATCGCGCCCTCAGTGCATCACAGATTTAGGTCTTTTTTTTTTCCCATTTAAAAAAAAAGCTACATGAGAGATGCAGTGTGAAGGTTTCCTCCATGACAGACAGGTGAGTTAACTATGAATGCACTTGCCACGGGCACTCCTTGGAAATCGAACAACTGCAGTACACATATTTACTTATATCTTAAATTATTAAATCTGATAGAGTAACTGTAGAGCCGGAGAGCCACAGTTATGTTAGTGGCACCTGGAAGTCTTATTAGAGTGACGCTTGTAGCTGACCAAACATAATAACAATCAGAGTTTACACTTCAAATTCCAATTTGTTACAAGAGAACGGAAGCACAGCAAGACACGTGATTGGCCCCTGGCGCGACCATGGAAGTTGGAACGGGAGTAGATTGTAGTGGTCAGTTACAAGCGTCACTCGAATTAGACTTCCGGGTGCCGCTAATTCAACCACAGCTCTCCTTGAGACTACGGCCAAAGGGAAAGAAGGGAAGGAATAGCAGTACTGTTACTGTATAAAGTTTAATAAGTTAATTTTGAAGTAAATATGTGTACTGCAGTGATATTTGTGTTGAATATGAAAAGTATAAATACTTTTCACATTTTAAAAATTCAGGGGTATAGTGCAAAAAGCATTAGGAACTACTGATCTAGGTCATAATTCCCAAAGGGTTAATAACGTGCTACTTGTGAAGGTGCTACACTGTTTTAGAGGCAATCATCTTGATTCAGCTCTTGTACTGGATCCCATTAAATTGCAGGTGTACCCAATATTGAGGTTCGTGATTGTGCATTTTAAACTTAATCTATGTCTGTAACAGCAGCCAAAATCACTTGCATTCAGGTCTCTGTGTCACTCTTACAAAGCTTGAGCCAGATGGGGCTAATTTGCAACACGTAATATGGATATGAAACCTTTGGGCCCTTATCTTGTCTTGACTGCAAGTAATCTTGTTTTTACACCTAAATGACTTTACTGTTTCATGTTACAAGCTACAACAGATAAGAAAAAAACCAGATGGATTGACCGACGTTTTGTGGTTCCTTGACCAGAAGCTGAATGGTTACTCAATCCAGCATTAAAGGAGCAATGGCACATGTGGGCTGCAGAGTCATCCATCAAATACTTGGAGGGATTTAGTCAGGCCAGTGGTCTCAGGGAATTGCGAGTTGAGTGTCTGCAACACCCCAAGCTCATTTTCCCTCCTGCTACAAGTCTATTATTGTGAGAAAGGAGAATGATGGAAGCGACTCTGAAGACAATTGATCTGAGTGATGATGAAAAGGATTGGACGGATCAGACATACCTCATCGTCTCACAGAGTTCTGTCTGAGGTCTATTCCTTGGGGCTGGTTTTGATAGGCTATGTCGTGTAATGGATAGGTATTTAAATTGTGATGCAACGAGCCCGTTTTGGGAACCCAGAGAATACTTCACTCTAATTAATTAAGTTTGTGTGTCCTCTGAGAAAAGTACTTTGAGATTGATTTTACTTCTCAGTCTTTTCAATGTAATGAGTGAGTTTATTGAAAAAAAAAAAAAAGCAGGCACAGACTCGAGCGAGTCTTCTGCAACTAGGCAGTTTTGCCTTTCAAGGATATTTTATAAATACACTTTACAATGACAATTATTTAAATTCTGACCAGGTTCTAAAAAAATACTGACCTCATCGGTGTGCACTGTAATAGATTACAGACATAAGACTGAAAATGTATTATTTGCTAAGACATGACCTTAATTCAAAAATATAGAATAAACTATGTTGATGTTTGTATCGTACTCTAATGGCTGTTTATTCACAGGGCAATGTTTCCTTTTGTTGGAGCTCTCAGCAAACTATCGTAATTGGGTTATGAATGTGGGGTATAATTAAATAATTAGCTAAGGTTGTTAATATTATCAAAAGATTTCAAACTGTTTGGAGTTTTGACATATGCAATCCAAAGCAAGCTAAATGTATGCCCCACGTCAGTAAGGTTGGTCAATGGACCTCAAATTTACTCCCTGGAACTTTGTATTTGTAGTGTGCTCTATTGTCTATTACAAATTCATGACTCTCCATTTGCATTAAGGACAGACTAGAACTAGTAAGTCTTGTCAAGAATTATGTGCTGTTTGTTGTGTTCGTTTTTACTTGGGGCGGTTATGTCGAGCAGTGGTTTGCACGTCCACCTCACAGTTCAGTGACCCGAGTACAAATCCACCTCGCCCCGGCCTTCTCACTCCCTCGCTCTGGCTTCTTCTCACTCACCAAAAACATGCATGGACACTCTAAATTGTCCTGCGTGAATGGCTGTTTTTCTCTGTGTGTCCTGCAATTGGCTGGCAACCAGTTTCAGATGTCCCCCTCCTACTGCTCATAGTCAGCTGGGATAGGCACCGGCAGGCCTGCAACCCTGATGAGGAGAAGCGGCTCCGGAAAATAAATGGATGGATGTTTTTTTTTTTTTTTACTTGAAATTGATCTTGTGGCCATTTAATGATAGATGTGGATGTGGCAACTTGCAAACTTCACCTCCAACTGTCTGCATGCAAGCATTTGCATTATACATATAAGAACTTTATAACATTTGCCTGGGCCACAAAAGTGTCATAAGAGCCTCAACAAGAGCCTTGTAAATCCCTGTGGATTCTATTGAAGCAATGATTGGGATATAATAACCGCCAGCAAGTCTCTCCAGTAAAGTATGTGCAGAGTTTAGCCCCTGGGCCTCCCCAACCACTTCAATACACTTCCTGTATTTTTCAGAGCTCCTGCATGAGTAGAAAATTGTCCTACTAGCTCTTTCATCCTTTTTCGTCAGCTGACGAGGAGTTAAAGCCATAAATCATGGTGTTGTACCATGAATGTACTCTATGGGATATGTTTCTATTTGGTCTGTCATGCTGTGTTTTTCACAGCGATTACAATTACAGTTAAATTAATTTTTATGGCTTCAGTGAACTGTGTTGCCATATAACTGAAAAATAATATCCTTTTGGTAGTGGCATTTTTTTTCCTGATCTTCCAAAAACACAGACTAACATGCACTAGGGTTATTTGATATAACCACATCAAAGAACCAGCAGGGATATTTGGATTGTTCAATAAATGTCTTTGTTATTTGACCCAAGACATCTCAAGCCATATGAAAGTACAACAGTTTTCAATACTAGAAATTCCCATTTTTTCCGCCTGTGTTCCTTGTTCAATTTCCTGTGGTTTTCATTTTTGTTTCCACTTCTTTGTATTGGCAACGATGATGAGCAGATAACAGAAATTCTTCTATCAGATATGTGTTTTCATATTCTGCTGTATTATGTGGTCTTAGGTCTCAGAGAAAACCAATGTCTCTCAAAATTGAGTTTTTTGTTGTTGTTTTTTTTTGTTTTTTTTTAAGGTTTGTGAGTCATATTTTTATCCAATGCAAGGTCAAGCATTCACATCAGGTTTGCAGGTAATCTGAGACTGTTCTGTACGTGCATCTGTGCAGCATTTAGAAAGGCTTTAAAATGGAGAAAGTTACACAAATGATCACGGTACACTTTTTCTTAGGCCGTTGGATGGGTTATGTGTCATTGTTTAATCAGCAAGAATGTACAAGTTAATTAACTGAAAACATAAATTCACCTGCAGGGATTGACCACTATTTTTGCTGGGTTTATTTAACCATATTTTTTGTTTAACACAGGGTACGGAAATGATAGACTGGTTTTGTTTGAGAACTAGCAAAAAAACAAATGTCTTGATTAAATTCACATCCTCCAGGTCAAAACTAACACTAATTCTTGAAATGGTATCATTATGTCCATGTTGTCTTCATTTAACTGATGAAAAATCAGACATCTCTTCGGTTAAATTGGCCAAACCACTCGCTTCAAAGTGATTAGAAAGTCCAAAACCAAATTTTAAAAGAATATAATAAGCCTGGAACCATGTCTTGTGTTAGCATTATGTCTTTCAGCTGCTTTGTTTTCTATTTGTTTGAACTTTTGTGTTGCTTGTCTTTCAGAGAAATAACGTCCAGCTGCTGCTGCATGTATTTCTGCTGGCAGCCTGGGGCGCCATCCTTTTGGCCTGCCGCTTCTATTGGATGGGCAGCAAGGCGCCAAATTTCTCCAACTCCGACAACCCAGCAGCTGATTCCCCATCCCTCCTCACCAGGACGCTGACCTTTTTTTATCTGCCTGCCATCAATTTTTGGCTTCTCCTCTGCCCCATCACACTCAGCTTTGATTGGTCGATGGACACCCTGCCTTTGATCAGGAGCCTCGCTGATTGGAGGAATGCTCAAACACTCTTTTTCTATTTGGGATTTTTGCTGCTAGCTTGGTTCAGTGTGTGGAAGCAGCCAAAAGCAAAAGGCAAGGACACCAATGGTAAAGCACATATGTTTACCAATGGAAAGAATGGAAACAGCAATGGGGAGGGTTACCAGCACCATGAACATGAACATGTGAACAACTCTTGTATGGTCTCACACGTCCATAGTGCACAGAATGGTACCAAAAAGCTCCATGAGAGCAAGACTTCGCTGCCCACCACGGAAAATGTTGTGGTGTTCTCCCTTGGCCTTTTGGCCATCCCTTTCCTCCCTGCCACAAACCTCTTTTTCTACGTAGGCTTTGTGATAGCAGAAAGAGTGCTCTACATCCCCAGCATGGGATTTTGCTTACTGGTAGCTGTTGGGTTGAGGTCTCTCTACATCCGACTGAGAAAGAGGTCCTCCAGGACATTCTTGATTTACTGCTGCACAGCCGTGATTTTGCTTTTTAGTATGAAGACTGTTTTGAGGAATCGGGACTGGGAGAATGAAGAGATGCTCTACAAGTCAGGGATTTCTGTCAATCCTGCTAAAGGTAAGTTGTTTCAACAACTAATAACAACATTAATAACAACATGCACTAGAGAAATCCAATTGCATTTAGTCAAGATCTTAAGACCTTAATCTGATCGAGCGTGGTTCTTTAAATGTCGAGTGAAGAAACTCAATATTAATATCTAATCAACTTACTTTTAAGTAGAAATTCGATGTGATCTCTTACCATGCTTTCTCGCAGAATCAATTCTATCTTCTTTTGGCTTATTTTGGGGGGCTTGTTTATCCAGAAGTGATATGGTGTATAGAGGAGAACAGGGCTGAAAAAAGTCATCAAGGCATTAGCGGGTGTCAGAATGGATCCTGTTGCCAGCGTTTATAGCAAAGTCTAGCATTAAAGAGGCGCTAGCCGTCGGCACCTGCATACTGTATATGGTACCACGCACTGTATGTGGCTCTGCAAACTCTGATGCTGACACCCTGACACGGTTGCTGTTCCTCCTTCAACATATACTGTATATACTAAATAATCATATTCACATTGTGGAATCTCTCAGTTTGCCCAAACATCAAAATAGCCAATTATGCCATCCTAAGCTACTTCCTACTTCCAGCTGTACCGATAATGGATAGATGGATGTCCATTGCCACAACCTCAGGCATAATTTTAACAAATGAAGAAAAAAATATGGGCAGGACAGTGGCAGACTGGTCTGCCACACAGTTCAGAGGTTGTGGGTTTGCTTCCAGCTTCAGCCTTCCCGTGTGAAGTTGTACTGTATGTTCTCCCGGGCCCACGTGGGTTTTCTTCAGCTTTTCCGGTTTCCTCTCACAGTCCCAAAAACATGCACACTCCTAATTGCCCTTAGATGTGTTTGTGAGTGTGATTGGTTGTTTGTCTCTGTGTGCATGCGATCGGCTGGCAACGAGTTCAGGGTGTACCCAGTCTGATGCCTGAAGACAACTAGAATAGGCTCCAGTATGCTCATAAATCTCGTGAGGACAAGAGGTTTAATTAAATGGATGGATGTATTGTCATTACTTGAAAAATGCAAGCATATATCTACAAACGGATTAAGGTTGCAAGCTAGTTTACTTTTAATGACATGCACATTTTCTCTTTGCTGCTGCTACCCTAAATAATTCAAAGTAAAGCTGTTTCAAAATGTCTTTTTTTCATCAGTACGCCTCACGGCAGAGTATGTAAGTTGTTTAATTTGAACTCAGTGCGCTAGAAGTACATTCAAACTGCTGTTACTGCCTCTCCTACCCAAGGTCCACCTTCTTTTTCAGAAATCTCGTTCAAAGAATTACAGTTGAGTGTTCTTTTTTTGTATTCAGCGTCCTGGTTCTCTTAATAGTACAAGTTTCCCTTTTTCACTTCCAAGGGCACCACTGTCGTGGCCCTGCTTTATACTTGACACCTTCAACGGGAATTCAAATATATCAACAGCTTTTGTATTGAAACCCAACAGGCACAGATTTCTGTCCAAATCATTGCACTAATCGCCATCTAAAAGGGAAGCAGGGCTGCGACTCATGAGGCAACAGCAGGATACCTTGTGTTAGCTAATTTCCCTTTCAAATATTTCATCAGAGCTAAGGCATGACAGGCTGTTTGTTTTGGCCAACCATCAACCGAATAGAGCAGCGTGTTCATCCTAGCCAGGGATATAACCTCAAAGAAATCTTTCAATTGTCTTATCTGTGAAATGTAACGTTACACCAGTGGAGCTTAATCCAAGCATCTGAACATGCATGAAAGTGGAGGCGCAAATAAGTCAGACAAGCTTGCAAGTGTGATTATTCTACTAAATATTCCACAGGGATCATGGTTGGTAGTAATTAACTTAGCACTTTGCGTTAAGGTATTCTGCTTTGTGTCCGGGTTTTGTTGTTTTTTGCAACATAACTTTTCAATAGTGCAAGGTACTATGAAGTGTTTTAAAATTCTGTAAACATGACGGTACAGATCTTTGTTTACCGTATTTTGAATTGTTTTGTTTGTAGATTCCAGCTCATACTTTAACTGTATAAAAGCTCCCGAGATACTGGTTTCTTTCTTCCTATTTTCATTGCTAATGCCATTAGTAGTCAAATGGCTCAGTGGTGGTCTCCTTTTCAAGCACACTCTAACAGCCGTGAGTGGTGGTTTCTGGCACAAAGCTCTCCTAGTGTGTCATCCCTCAGCCCTGTAGAGCAGCTGCAGCAGGACAACATCCTTTTAACGACGTGAAAAAAAAAACACTCAACCCAACAGCTTCGAATGGTTGTGGAGCACAAAAGAAAAAATATTTACTTTGTCATCTATTCATGAAGAGATTTGAAAGCTGTCATTCATGAATATTGCGACACACGCGCCCATTAACATTCTCTTTCGGGATTTGGCAGCATGGGGCAACCTGGGAAATGTCCTGAAGAGCCAGGGCAAAATGGAGGAGGCGGAACAGGCATACAGAAATGCTCTCTATTACCGCAGCAACATGGCTGATATGCTGTATAACCTGTGAGTGTGATTTGTTTGTATTTTTGTTCTCCCATGAAATAATCACACTGCATCTATAATTTGTTAAATATTTATGTTAATTGTTGTTTACATCTAACTGTATGTTTTCACAAGACTGTAGATGGCATGACTTTAATTCAATAGTCCTAATTTTCAGTCAAGGATTATCAAACAGTCGACGTAAATATACAGTATATAGTCAAAGGGAATTCAATGAATACCAGTTAATTATCTTGAGAAATCTCTACCGATCGACTCTTATGTCAGCTCGATCAAACAGAGGGGCTCGCCTCCCACAAGTTTCATTGATCATAAGTCTGTTCCCAAAGGAGGCGTTCCGCCTACCTCAGTATATTCCCAATGGCGCTCGATATCTGACAGTTCTAAGTGGTGTGTGCTGGAGCATGGGGATTGCAAAACATCCACACCCAATAATGAAGAAGAACCTCTTAATTGTTTGTGCGACTTTGGATAAAATTGCTGATAGAGGAATGACATTTTTGCAGCTGTAATGTAAAAAATTTGCCCTGAGCTAGGATTGCAAATTGTCGTCTGTCTATTCTTAACATTTTACAGCATTTTCTTCATTTAAGCTTTTGTTGGCTTTGATAATATGTATTTTCAGTTAGAAAGTGCTTCTCTTACCCTCGAATAAAAATAAAAAGAAGAAAAGATAAAATTGAAAATAAAAACAAACATGACAAGAAACGAACCCTGGTCAACAAGGAGTAGCAAGAAGTATTTTTTTTTTATTTCCTACCTCTTTTTAAGTATTCTTGTATATTCTTGTATTATATTATATTCCAATATTGCTACACATATGCAGTTTATATAAAACATGATATATAATAATGTATAGATACCTCTATAAATATGCATATACACATAGCAGTTCATAAATATCTATATAAACATAAATTTACAATAATAAAAATATACTAGTTAAGTATTCTCATGAATAAGACAAATTGCTACATAATATAATAATAAAAAAATAGTATATTGTATATGCATATACTACACCATTATTATTATAAACAGATATATACACATACCTAGTATATAACTAACTAACAATCCATCCCTGTACAGTTAATACACTATAAACGAAGTGACCACATAACAATCATACCAATCGGGAAGATGTGCATAATAACGTCAGCTAAATTGAACTCAAGTCACTCAGCTATGTTATGTTCATCTATACTCACGATGAACAGAAAAAGCAAATACAAATACTAATCTTAATCTTTTTTTTTTTTTTTTTTTAATTTGAGAGCTCAAGAGTTCATCTTTAACCAGTGTGAACCATTATTGACTAAAAACATACCGGAGGTTCTCCAGGCGTCCTTCTTTTGTCATTAACTGCTTGTATTGGTTTCCAATGATTACGTTCTTTAAAAACAACCTCACTTTTGGGGTTTCCTGGAAATTATTGTCATTTTGCCGTTGCAGTGGTTTGCTGCTTCAGGAGAGCAACAAGTTCTCAGAGGCACTTCACTACTATAAGCTGGCCATTGGGAGCCGGCCAACTCTGGCCTGTAAGTACAGCTTCTCCGATTATTGACAATCTCCAGCTCTTGTGGTTGTGGCTGCACTGTGTCCAGGCAACGCTGACTACAGGCTGTGGTTATGTGAGGCCTGAGGAATAGGAGGCAAAGAGCAGCAGGCCTACAGCTGGTGCTTTCAATTGAACAAGCAAACACATGATGTCATCTATGATTAATTCTGTAGGGAAGTTTTTTTTCTGCGCTTGACTTGTTTTGAATTGGTTTCCTCCACTATTTCACTAGTTTTCCCAAAATTTGATTTCCCATAAGGTGTTCAGCGGCCTCACAGTGATGATTACAAATGACTCCCAGTTTTACCAGAATGAATTAACTCCTCATTGCTCTAGCCATTGGTCAGTGATGGATAAACAGGAAGTCTGTTCCTCCCCTGATGTAATTAAAGATCTAATCATGATCACAGTTGGATTAGAACATTTCAATTCTGCAATTATCTCATCCATTAGCTGATACAGGTAATTAATTAGCTAGAGCAGCAGGCTTATAGGAGGCAAAGGGCGAATGTTTAATGCCCTTTCGAGTTAGCTCCTTTACGCCAAGGAATAAAAAAAAAAATGGAGGTAGAGCTAAACGTTCAATTCTTTTATGTCTTATGAGCAGGGTTGAAATTTCTATACAGAATAACAATAGAAATGAGTGTTTGATCAATCATGCATTTGATAATCCAGGGTGATGTGCCAAAAACAATTGTGTTCCAAATGTGAGTCTTGATAGTATTTTTTCATTGATTACTGTATTTGATTGCGCTATTAAATATATATATATATATATATATATATATATATATATATATATATATATATATATATATATATATATATATATATATATATATATATTTTATAATAAATAAATAAATATCTTTTCGGACCATTTTCACTTCAGCTCCAATGTGTTACAAAGACGATATGCTGTTTCAAAGTAAAGTATGCTGTTCTTATGAATTCAATTTCTTGTAAATAGTGCATTTATCGTCCCATATTAAAAAAAAACAATTTTAAAGACATCAATTTTACAGAAAAGACCATGTTGTCTGAGAGAGAAGCATGTGAAGGTTCTAAGTCACATGAGCTACAAAAATATGTTTTTATATTATTTGAAATACTGTTTAATCAAACAATTCTGAAACACAGCACAGAGGGAGTTTACCGGCAAAAAGATATAGTAGAGAAATTGCACCGATTGGCACCACTTCACTCACGCCATTCATCTTATAATACGAGTGACTACTTGTTGTGCTTTTTTTTTTCTCTTTTTCCCATTCAGCTGCCTACTTGAATACAGGCATCATCTTGATGAACCAGGGTCGCCTAGAAGAATCCAAGCGCACTTTCTTAACCTGCGCCGACATCCCAGATGAGAACTTGAAGGACCCTCACGCCCACAAGAGCTCAGTCACCAGTTGCCTGTATAACTTGGGGAAGCAGCTCCATGAGCAGGGACAACAAGAAGTAAGTGAAGCTTCAGTGCTGGTTTTGCAGTTTTCTGACCAGCCACAACATTAGTTGCCCTTGCAGATAACCCGTTCTTTAAGCCATTATTATTATCATGATTCTGCTCAAAGTTAAAATGTCACCAATATCCACTGTTAGCAACCCTGAAGTGTTATTTGTATTTTTGTTTAGGGTTAGGGTTAAATAGGGTTCCAGGTGGGTAAAATGCTCGCAACTTGTTTGAACTAATAATAAAAAAGTGTTTATTGGAATTTTTCAGTGGCAGGTCACTATTCAGACAGAGCAAATTGTAACAATGAACCCTCTGTGTTCATCCACAGCTCATGAATACCATTCATATTTGGAAATGGAGCCAAGTCTCAAAAATGTGCTTATTAGATACAGTAATGCATTTAATTTACGAAGACAATTAGGCGCCAGACATGCAGGAATAAACTATATTTTATCATAAAAGAAAAAGTAAGTTTTTCCCTGATATGGAAGTGGTGAAATCAAACGTAGGCAGTTGCTAAAAGAAGCCTTAGGGGAATTTATTCTGTACATATTTTCTATAATTGTCTTTTCAAAGCATGGTATGTTTTGAGCAGATAAACCTTAGACTGTTTTGAAGCAATGCATTTGGTTTCAAACCCCCGAAGACTTCGGCAGCTCCGATTCCAATCCTGCACATTACCACTGTACAGAAGCACAGGGGCTGCTGGTTGAATTGGGAATAAAGGCTCTGCAGATTCCATTTTACTCGAGAGAAAGAGAGCTGGCTGAGATCTGACCTCTTGACCACTGCATTAGCTTCAGCAGTAAACTGGTTCCAGATCCTTTGACCGTTTAATTTGTGGGGAACTCCAAGGTGAATCACTGCTCCCATGCACAGGATGTGAAACCACACTCTGGTCGCCTAAATAGCCGTGACAATGCGGACAGACCCTTCCTTCCTCCTCAGTGCTGTATCACCCAGTTTCTAAGCAACCCCCCAATTCTACGCTTTGTATTGACGACAGGCGACCCTCGCTCTAGTCTAAGGCAAACAACTCACACCTTCTATTCTTCTATTCGTGTCATTCATAGGAGGCCCTCTCCATCTTTAAACAAGCAATACAGAAGATGCCAAGGCAATTTGCACCGCAGAGCCTCTACAACATGATGGGTAAGGACAGCTTTTTATTTCATTGTGAAAGCACCGCAGCTGTTGTTTTTCACTCTGGCAGAAATAATACCTTGCAAAACTGAGGCTAAGAGGTTATATTTGGGAGGATTTTTCTCGACTATAACTCTTCAAGTACAGTTTTTTTTTTTTTATCTCCAACATTTTATAATAAAACTTTTAAAGGCAATACAACGGCAGAACATTTGGACTTTGACCAAAGTGATTGGGAAAAACATGGCTTGAAAGTCAAACAAAACAGGTGGGTAAGCTGTCAAGTCAGTAAGCATGGAGTAACATTTTTGACAGGCAGACATGTTCAAACAAATATGCAAGCATGTTTGAACGTAACTGTAAAACATTTGAATGTACTTTCAAATATGTTCAACTTATTTGTAGGATGAATGCAAAATACATTCCAATTTTTCCACAGAATGCATTGACTTGCACATGCGCATATGGAAAAAATTGTCAGACAGACATAGTAAAAAAAAAATAACAAAAAGTAATAATAAACAATGTTTACTTAATTTTCAAATGCTATGTGGCTAAGCCGTTAAGATTGAATGGAGGCATATAACATGTACATTCTAACATTTTTGCAGGTACGTTGGAATGTATTTTCAAGTATGTTGGAGCATACTTGCAAACACATTTTATTTAAACCTGTTGAATTTTATTGGCATAACTTTCAAGCGTATCTGCATGTTTGAACATATTTGTAAGTACGTTTGAACATACAAGCAGACACACAAAAGCCATAAAAAATATTATTAAACAATGCCATAATAGCTTGCTAACCTTATTTGTCAAGACACCATGACAGCTAATGCACTGGGGCGGAGATATAATATGCAGGGTTTATAGCAGTCTTGTGACTCTCTCTAATTCAACGTTCAGATTCTGATGAATTTGACTCAGTCTCACATTTATACAGTCATTACTGATGGAAGGTCCATCAATTCATCTGACAAGTATGGCTGTGCACAAAGCTGTCATGGCTTCTCGAGAAATTGGTTCATTGAGCTATTAAAAGCTTGCTTTAATACAACCAGCCAAACCCTTTCTGCATTTGGATGCAGTTTTCCTTGAGAAAACATCATATCATAGGTGTCAAACTCCAGTCATCGAGGTCCGATGTCCTGCATGTTTTCAAACCCTCTCTCTCAAACACACCTGATTCAAAGGATTAGGATCATTTTCAACCACCCGCAGAGCTTGCTAATGAGCTAATCATTTGAATCAGGTGTGTTGGAGAGAGAAAACCATAAAACATGCAGGATACCAGCCCTCGAGGATTGAAGTTCGACATGTATGATCTATATTTTGCCTTATGAGCACCACAGGTACACTTAAGCGAAATATTTTTTTCCCTCTATGTGTGAGTCAATACCCTGTTACTTTATGGCAAAAATGTTTTAACATTTAGCCTACAAGTAAGTTTGAACATATTTGTATGTCTCTGCCTGTCATTAATGTATATTCCATATTAGCAGCTCAATCCTTTTTGACTAGTCTCATTATTTCTTGTGTCTAAAACTATTTACTAGTTTAACGAGTCCCAACAGATCACAGGTCTGACAACATCCTGCAATGGATTGTGTAAATGTCAAAAAAATAAAGAATGCTCCTGCCAGACCTCACTCTAAACATTCATAGTAACTACCATGAAGCCTAATGGTTAAAACCATTTATCGGTTTACTTTGGTTTTAGGTAGATTTAAAGATGGAAGGAGAATATGCATGGTTTATGCATAGTCAGTTAATGTTACGTATTGAAAGTGGTACAAAAAAAAAAAGCAGAATTGTCATGACTTGAACTATAGAAATATAGCTATAGCTAGTTAGCATACATCTGTAGAGCATATGCTGAGGCTCAGTTGGGCTCTCCTCCCTTTATTCTCTCATTCTGTCTTCCCTTTCTTCCTATATCATAAGCCAACCCTTTGAGGTCTCCGAGCCAGACTTGCTAGTGAGACTGTTTCACTTATTTGTTCATGAGATGCAATTTGACAGAGCTACTTAGATTTCAAAATGTTGACCAAAGCTCAGTTTGCCATGAAGCAGCAGCTTTGTAACAAGGCCATCAACTATTTTATTTTCTGCACATTACTCATGTTTTCCCCCCTGAGCTGAATTTGCACTACTGGTGCACCTGCTCATAACTATTTCCAAGTTCTTTCCCTGTGCTGCCCTCATGCTGTTTGTCAGTCGCCAATGAGCAGACCCTTTCATCACATGAACTGCGCTGGGCCTACTCCAAAGCTCTCTGGTGAGCTGTGGAATTTTCCACTCAAAGGCTGGTTGGGGCTGGTTGGATTCAGTATCACATCTTGGTGCACCGTCATGATGTGAATTGATTAAAAAAAAAAAAAATGCAAGTTTTTAAAATATTCATGTATGCTATATCTGTCTACCATTGTGTAATGTATAATTACTCCTATTTATAGAGATGGATCAATGTACATGAGTCTCTAGTTTACAATTCCTTACAGCCAAATGCAGGTCCAAAGATATGTGCAAAACCCCCAGTTTTTAACATACGCAAATCTCAGAGGACATGTAGGTGACAGAAAAAAATCTTACTTTTGCACCATACCCAGCTAAAACTGATATGAAGGAAAAACAGATAACTAACAATTAACTCTGATTTTTTTATCTGTAGCATGTCATATCAGTTATTCCTTGGCTCATAGCACAGTGAGTGCTATGCAAACATTTTAGGTCAGTGCTTTTCAAATAGTGGGGTGGGCCACCCTGGGGGGGGCACGGGTGACACCAGGGAAAAGCCTTTGTTTTTTTCATGTGAAGTTTAATTGCAATAAGAATTTTCAAGTTTCAGGCACTAATGCACTTGGTTATTTGTTTCTGTTTTAGACTAAGGTGCAACCCATATTAACGCTGTAAAAAGAATAGTTGTTGAAAGTTGAATATTTACAGTATATTGCTTTTTTCTTTTGTTAATGTGAAAAACTATACAATTTTAGGTATACTTAGACAAGTTTTATAAATAATAATCATATATATATATATATATATATATATATATATATATATATATATATATATATATATATATATATATATATATATATATATATATATATATATATATATATATATATATATATATATAATAAAGTCAGCGCGTCAAGTGGGTGGGGGAGGCGCGAAAAGTTTTCTTTTTCCTGGGGGCGGGGGCGCATTGCAAATATAATTGAGAAGCACTGCTTCAGGTTCAGTCCACCTGTGGCTAAACACGTTTGATTTTCACAGGCAAAAAATATAAAATGGAACAAAATATCTATTTAATCATTACATCATCACGCCATCCCAAGTGTGAAATGTTATTAAAAAGTGTTAAGAATTTGTGTCACCTGTTGCTGATCAGACTTTCTTATCAGTGCAAGGATTAGTTGTAATCCTCGCAGAATTAAAGTCTCCCTCCGATTCCAGTTATTTGATTGGGTAAAATCTAAGCAGCTGTATATGCAAACCATGTAAAAAGCTTTAACGAAGTGTTAACGCCTGGCATACACGAAGCTTCCTCCCCTGAATAGACTCTGAACTGCGTTGTGTAGAATTACCTTGCAAATGTTGTCAAATTCCTGCAATAATACTGGCGTCACCTGATGGCTTTGGTCGAGATGTCACTGTTTTTCCAGGTGCGAGCAGGCCGAGGGTCAGATGCAGCGGTGTCAAATGAGATCCGACACATGAGGCAGGCTGAGATAGCGCTTAACGTACACTCCTCAAACCATACACTGCAATGTGTTCTTACAAGAATCGAAAACATTTGCTATGTGAGGCTTTGTTTGATTGTAGATTATTGAATAAAGTTTTCAATTTTGCTGATCCAATTATACTAGATTCCAACGCTCGGGGTCAGAGGTTGGTTGTCTGTCCTGGAACTCTATAGCAGTGCAAGATGTGCAGATGTGTGATTTCTTAACCTTTGCCAGCTTGAACTCTGACCTGATCCCTCTCTTTGCCCTCACAGGAGAGGCCTATATGAGACTAAACAAACTGACTGAAGCTGAACACTGGTACAGAGAGTCCCTGCGAGCCAAGCCGGACCACATTCCCGCACACCTCACCTATGGAAAACTGCTGGCTATGACAGTATGCCTTTTCCCTCCACTCTTTTGTTTGGCCTTTAGAGCCACGATTATGTTACTTATGAAGGAAATCGTGACAAATTGTGCCTCTCATGAGTGAAGTCATAGGCATAAATAACTGAACACAATACACACAAGGGGCTTCTGCTGACACTTTTTCTACAGCTTACAGGATAAATATTTGCCTGACACTTTTGCTGCACCTTACAAGATAAATATTTTCCTTGACTGGAATTCATTTCAAAACCTTTCACTGTGTTCTACATCTGCTGCTTTTTATTGATCTGCCTCTACAATATATAATGAAATACATGTAGATATCGCCATGTTGTTTTCTTTCGCTCCAGGATTCAACCTCAGACTTTCAACTTTTTGAATTCACGAGTCGTGTAATTGACCCCCTTTCTGGCCTCTTTTATCTCTCTTTTCTCACTGACTTTTTGTCAGGCCCCCAACCTTTTACTGATAGCATGCTGGACTGTAAGTAAATGAACAGCGGTAAGCCTTTTCCTCTTAGGAAAATAGAATTTTTAGATTTAATACATTTAACAGATGTTAAGGCATTTAATTTGAAAATTAATACTTGATTAATTAAAAATACATAAATAATTCACAGACACAGCATTTTTCACAATGATAATGCTATCAATACAAAATGTGACCATGCCTTTAGAAAGATAATAATTCTGAATTATAACATATTGAAAGAGATTAGCTAAACAACATGTTAATAATTGAGTGCAGAAAACTACTGTATGATACTGAGTCAGTCAGTCCAAACTGAGGATTATTGTCAGAATCTGATAAACAGAATCTTTGTATTTTCATGTTACAAATGGTTGAGCTTGGTCCGCTGCAAACCACTTATTTTCATCCCATTATAATTTATAAATGCAATGATCTCTTTAAAATCATGCATGAAAAATCATGATGCACTAATATTGGACTATGGCAGTGGTTCTCAACATTTTTTTTTAAATTATGTACCCCTTATGATTTTTTTTTCAGCCAGTCATCCCTGAATCAGCACAAAGCAGATTTTGATGAAAAACAATATATTATAATAATAATAAAAGACATCTGTAGTGTAGTGTTATCTTTAGGTGTATATTATTCAGCCACTATGGCTCATGTAAAATAACCTGTTTTATGTTTGGCTCATTTGCCGGAAAACTACGTTGCTAATGACAATGTGCATCGTATAAAACTTAAGATAAATGCATAAATTAATAAATGATAAATGCACAAAACACAATTTAGCATTAATTTGTTTTGGGATCCACTTAATTTGCTCCCAATGTGAAAAGATAAATTGTGCACTTCCTGTCATATCATTGAAAAGTGTTCGTTAGACTTGTGATATCTGCAGAAATCCTGGTAAAAAGGAAACCACCAAACACATTATTCATGAGCAATAAAAGAAATCAGTAGCCGTCAGGGCCTCTCTCTGACCTAACATCAGTTAGATCACACAAAGTTCAAATTCTTGTTGAAGTCTTACCCGAATGGAAGCTGTTGTAGTTTCCAAGTTGAATACAATTTGCTTGTCAAGGTTGCATAAAGTCTCTATGCAGGAGCCCTCCATCATAAATCATGTTGACCCACGTTGTTTTCTCAAGCACCGTCTCAGGTAGTAACACAGAAGAGTGTTACGGTTTGGTAAAGTTTACTCTGGGAAAGTGCTCAGTTACCCGTGGCGAGAATAGTATGTTATTCAGGAGGCTGTTACTGATTTTAGCCCAGAGGTGGAACCTTAAGCGATACAGTTGTATAGATTTTGACAATGATGGATGGAAAGGTGGCTTAGAGCACAAATTATTGTACAGTTTTAGTGCAATACCAGCACAGATGGGAAGTCAATTCCAAGCGCTTGACCAGTGTGAGACATGTATTCTTAATCAAACATCTTAGAGTCATTGTACTTATGAGACTGATTCAATGTGGGTAAAGGATATTTGTCCAGCCTTGCAGCCTCGACATCCGTCATCGCCCACTTACATATTCTCCTGTGGCAAATTGACTTGCTATGAGAATGCTCCAGTTCCACTCGGGGTGGTTGAGGTGCAGGGTGGAGAATCCTAGATTAATGTGAATGGCATGATCATTAAGGGTTGGGGCAAAGGAAAACCACCTGCTGCAGATCTGGAAGCTGAGGCATGACCGGCATTTGAATTGGAGTTTATTGCTTATCGGCCAGGTTGAGGTAGATGTAATCTAATCATTACCTGCCTTATTGTGTAGACCAATCCACGCCTCCGCCTCCATTGCCTGAATGTTGGCACAATTGGTTGCTAACAGGATTGTTTACCCCTATATACAGTAGTTTCTAACTTAATAAAAGCCAGGCTCATTCGAGAGGTCCCTTTGCTGTTTGACATTATCCAGTACATCCAGGCCAGTGTGCGTGCCAAAACACAACCAAGCATTTGTAGCCCATTGGAATCAGAGCTACAAACTGTGAAGATGTTGAAACAGGCCATCCATTGTGCTATTTGCTGCATCATACCCATTGAATTCCAATCCTGAATTTCCTTTCCTCACAGAAAGGTTGATATAAAAACTTTGAAGGCCTAGATAGACCTATCCGATGTTGGAAGCCGAGAAGAGTCGGTATGGGCCTTCTGAATTGTTAAGTAAAAACCGTTGTTAGGTCGGAGCTGTTGGCGTAACTTCAAGAGGCATTTTTGGCAGATTCAGCATGTTTAATTGGCATCAGACAGTCCTGGCATTGGATCACTCTGACTGCCTGTTAGCTGTAGATGTGGGTTTGTGTGGAGAGTTGCAGTCACTTGAGTGTTAGGTTAGCAATTGCTAATATTTCATTAAATAAAAGGGTGTTTAGGGTTAGGGGCTAACAAGGAAGAATTCCCACGGTCGCACCGGGAGCCAATCACGTGTCTTGTAGGAGAGCCCGAGAACTGTGTTTCCTCATGAAACTCACAAGCTGTGAGGTGAGATGTGAGGAGGGGTAACAAGACAGTGGTGGCCACGAAAGGTAGTGTTGTAAATTAGTTAGCTACGTTCATCTGTAATGAATTGGAATTTCAATTGTGAACTCCGATTGTTATCATGCTTGGTCAGCTACAAGCTTCATTCTAATTAGACTTTTGGGCACCGGTAATATAACCGCGGCTCTCTGTGAGACCACAGCCAAAGGGATAGAAGGGAAGTGATAACAGTATAATTTATAATTTCTAATTAAATACTGTATGTGTACTGCAGTAGTTTGAAGACTGAGGAGTGCTAGAAATGCAGCATGCAGAAAACTTTCACAGTGTGTCTATCCAAAATAGAGGGCACAATAGGGGAGGTGCAAAGTAGCAAGGGATCACTTCAAATTTATTATTCCATTTTATTACAAAATTCAGCTCATTTTTATACCTTACAGAATCATCTCGCGGGCAGGATTAAACCCATTTGCAGGCCAGAACCAGACACTGTATCTGTCAAAAATGCTTCAAAATAAAATGTAGGATATCAAGTAATGTGTGAAACAAATAGAACTGGGACGATTTTCTTTTTAAACTTTGATACGGTGAATTTGCCTTGCGAGCCCAACCGGGGAACAGATTAATCTTGTAACACGGGGGCCCACTGTATATATTTTTTTCAGATGTCCGATAAATGATAAATGATATCAAAACGTGTCTCAAATCACACCTTCCCTCCACTGTCAATTCACTTTCGTGAGAATGAAGGCTTTATTCTGAGTTTGAGCAAATACACACGCACATGCCTCAGGTTATTATAAAATCATCATCCTGTCAAAATTCAGAGTGAAACTACACAGAGATGACCATTTTCCAATTGCAATGTAAGTTGACTCCCAGGCATAGCCATATTTACCGTTCGGTGTACCTCGCACTTGGCTTCATTTTCCACAGCATCAGAGGAAACTAGCCACAATTGTATGTTTACACTAGAAAATTAATTCATTGAATCTGCAGTTCTCTAAAAGCCATATTAACCAGCATAAACACGAAGGTCCGGTGATTGGATTTTGCCAAAATAAAGTACTTCATCTAAATCGTGTAAGGGTTTAGCAAATGTATTAATGATGTATTCCTTTGTCCAGCAATTGCATTCTAATTATGGCTGCCTTTTTAAATACTTATACAGGCGCTTATAGATGGCAGCTGTTTGTGGTTTGTTTGATCTGATGTCATCCGGTGTCTGAATTTGGGAGTTTTATCTGCATATGTCCCAGCCCACACTTCTATTAGCCAGCTGCTCTGCTTTCTTGTCTTTGAATGACAATTCAAAGTCACTAGAGTTTTAGGAAGGAGGCTAGAGGAGGGGGTTGATTTTATTTTGTTAACCTAAAATATGTACACATATGTACATGGCCTGCACATGTGAGTGCTAATTCTCTAAATCACACCGTATTGTAGATTCATTATGAGTTTCTTGCAGTTTATTTTTTTTTTTTGTAAAAAGATCAGCTCACATTGTTTTCTAATTGTTAGGTTTTCATTGGTTAAAAAGTGACACCTTTATCTTCAATGCCACCATTTTTTTTCTTTTTAAAATATGCATATCACTTATGTCTGGCGGAATGCTTCTATCTCCAAAATTAATACTTCTCAGGAAACCCTGAAAATGGCAAAATATCAGCTCACCATTAACAAAACTAATGGGAGCCCTTAGCGTGTTTCTCTCTTCATACAGATGCAACGTCAGGAGTCTCGAAAATAATTTTGAGGCTGCTGTCATTTGCAAGCTTATCTGCTTCGGTAACAAAAATGCAGAGAATCCATTCGCTGTCACTTTGTGGGTCCTTTTTGACTTTTCGCTCGAAGTCCTTACTGCAAAGAAATCATTATTACAAGTAGGACTCCTGGTATTGTCTTTTAAAAGTTTTCTTTTTCTTAGAAGTTGTAGACTCGTCACTTGTCTCTTGACATGATGTCTGTTTCTTACTCATTTAACTTATTTGTGAGTGAAATTTGGTGCTCAAGGGACCGAAAAGAATCAAAGATAATCCAGCTAGTTTTCAAAATAAATGTTTTTTCAAAATAAAATAGCCTCCAGACTTGGATAATTCATGAAATGGAAACAGTTCATTTGTTCTGTCCTTTTTAGATGTTGGAATGGCTTCTGTCCAGATAGACAGCGAACAGCAAATGAGCTTAACTCTTCTGTAATACATTTGAGCCAGTGGCACATCTCTTACTCATTTAGATTGTGAAACTGTAAAGAAAAGAAAATACACAAAACAAAGACAGTCAATGACTTTCTCTTCAATATCAAACATCGCTATAGCTCAGTTACTCAGGTGCGGCCCATATGCAAGAATTATATAGCTTACAAAAATGTACACAAGTTTCATTCAATCATACAACTGAATTACAAATGCTATTCATTTCAATACAAAACGTTAATTAGATGCAGATTAGCACTTATCAATACAAAACCTTTACATATGCTGACATACACCAAAGGGAAATGTCGGGCACAAACGAAAATGGTAACAACCTAAACACATGCAAGGCAGCACTATATAACATGCTGAAGATAAGAACTGCATGATATCCAAAGCAAAAAGTTGAATGCTTATACATGCCAGTCAGTACATGTATATTTGTGGTCAACTGCATCATATACTGTGCTCATAGTAACTCTAAAGATCCGAACAACAAAGTAAAGCATTCATTTCTAAGTTTGGTGTCAATTTTTTTTTTTTGCATCCATTTTCTATTGACCCACATGGTAGCTAAGGCGCAAACCGGCAATATGTGGTTACATACGCAAGTGTTATTTGCGCTGATCAAAGTGTAATGAATGAGCCTTTGCCCCATTTGATCAGTTGAATCAAGAGTGACCGCACATACTGTATGTTGACACATGAGCTTGGAGAAACAGTGAGGGTGCATGCGTATTTATTAAGATTTATTGTTAAAGTGAGGCTGCGGTTTGGTGAGACACGTTAAGAATATACACAAAGATATTTAGACTGTTGAGTTGAGTGTGGTGTTACTGGAATGAATAGTTTCATGAGGCCGTTGAAACAGTACTAAAGCCGCTGTGGTTAATCTGTCTCAGGGGCAGAAATCAGAAGCAGAGAGGTACTTCTTGAAGGCCATCCAACTGGATCCTACAAAGGGCAACTGTTACATGCATTATGGTAAGTAGTCGTTTGTTTTCTCAACTTCATTTGGTCAAATCTTGATCCCAGCTTTATATCCTCAAGTAACGCACACATCTTGTGTATTAGTATATTTGGGCAGTGTGATCTCAGACGGAATCAGTTTCAAATGAAGCCAATGCATGATTTTGCTGTTAATTTGTGACTTTTAGATATGCTGTGTCTATAAAAATTGTCAAAATTGTTATGATTCAATTTCCCGCAATGTATTCCTAAACGGCAGTTCATTGCTCAAATTACCAAAGTTGCAACCACTCATAAGTTGATTCCTTGTTTTCAGCATTGGGTCATAAAAGTACGAGGTGCAGCCCAGGCAGTATTTCAAAGTCTTATGATGACTGTGGAAGTGTGTTAATTCAGTGATTTTAAATTGCGCGAAATCTCTGAGATGTCGGTTTCACTTGATATGTTTAATGTTGTCTTTAAGAAGAACAAAATCAAGAAAGTGAGGAAAGTACAGTCCTCAGTTACCTCTAAATCAGGGGTGTCCAAACACGGTCCTGCGTCCGGTTATCCTGCGTGTTTTCGATGTTTCTGTCCTTCATCGCACCTGATTCAAATGGCCAGTATCGTTATCAAGCTTCCGCTGAGCTTGCTGATGAGCTGATCATTTGAATCAATGAATCTGTGTTGGAGGACAAAAACATAAAAAACATGCACGATGGCAGCTCTTGGGGACAGGACTTGGACATCTCTGTTCTAATTCCTCCCCAAAACAAGTAATTAATGTAGTTAATTAATAATTATTTGTCCATTTTACTTTCATCTAGACTTTTAATCAGTTGATTTTCTCCCACTAGGGTGCCGCTACCGCTTTTCTTTCTCTCAAGGGTTCCCCACTGCATTCTAACAATGCAGCTCTCTGTTGTTCTTCCAGGTCAGTTTTTGTTGGAAGAGTCACGAATGCTGGAAGCGGCAGAGATGGCACAAAAGGCCGCCCGGCTTGACAGTGGGGAGTTTGATGTGGTCTTCAGTGCTGCACATATGCTCAGGTAAGTTTTCTATTTGAATTCTCTCAGGTTGCGGTATCTCTACTCGATCCTCCTTATTTTATTTGAAAGGACTCGGTGCTTGTAAAAGAGGGACGTGTGCCATGTCTGCATGGTTTCTCCTCAGCGAGTACGGTTGACTTGACTGCACCTTATAATCCTCTTCTGTGGTCACACTGCCAGCTGAGCTCTTGGAGCTTTTCAGCTGTATATTTTCACATGTGCCTTCTCACTTTCCCCTGCCACTCTTGCTTTGCGGGAGCTGACTTCTACATCCATATCAAAGTGCAAAATCCATCCGAATGGTCTGAAAAATGAAGTGTTAGTAGCCCACCAGCTCTTTGTTGTTTTTCTGACCGCAATGCATTAAACGGAATTTGGTGCAAAGTACATAAATGAAAGGTATACTTACTGTAGAAATAATACTGACGTGGCTGTTGACGGACTACTTCTTGGTTTTGTCCTTCTGGACGAAATCATCTTTTGAATAGCCATTGTTTGGTTTATTTGATGAAAGGAAATTGGCAAAGAAAACAACACTACTGAATATATGAGTAGTTTGCAAAGCAGTAAATGTACACGTACGCTGGAGAAGTCTTAATGTACCGCAGCACCACTACAGTGTGCTTACCTTGTTATTGTGGCTCTGATGTTAATTTTTGAAGAGGAGGGGTTTTTTTTCCCAGTCTGCAGACAGGACAATAACTTTTTAGATTTTTAAACTTCCAACCTTAAGTATTTGTTTTAAAAAGTCTCCGACACACCGTTATCCTGTCAGCAGCAAAACTCCCACCCAAGATCACTCCCCCCAAAATTCATTCATACACTATAATTATTGTACATGTGCTACCTTCCGTGTTTTCTTTCAAAATCCTCAAAGACAGTGATAAATTGCCTTTTAGGAATTTTAGCAAAGACGGTGTTTTGACCCTTTTGGTAGATGCGCATGTGTTGTTGTCTACCATAAAATGAGTAAATTTTGGATTAATAGCTTTATAGTAAGTGATACATTCATGTCCACTTAGGTTCCAATAAAGCTAGATTTTCTTCTGTGTTCTCTAATTTTCTAAGGTTGTTCTTTTAGTTTAAACTTGTAACGTGTAAGTTATTTTTCACAATATTTCAGTATGTTTGCATCCAGAGATTGATCAAAATAAAACTGTAATAGGAGTAAATTGTTAAACAATATTATATGTATTAACCCTGGAGGTGAGAAAAGACCAAGATTGTGCATCTTTTCCCATTAAACCGAGGCAGCAAAGACCATTGCCTTGGTGTTGCTGTGAGCTTTACCGTTACAGTATATCCATTTCGGTTGCTGTGTTTTAAAGCAATCATCTTACTTTGCTTGTAATACTTGTATACTTTGTTGTTGAAAAAATATAGTGCAGTATTATATTTACTACATGCGTTGCCCGAGTCCAGTTATGCTCCCATGTTTGCTTCTTTGAGAATTTCAATTGAAAGTTGAAGGGTTTTTTTTTTTTTTTTTTTTTTTTTTTAAATGTCATCTCAAAATTCAATCACGCTAAGCCAATAACTGTATTTGCTCTATAGACATGTAAACCAAACAGCGAGATTGACTGCATGACTGGAGAGACTTTTTAAGCAATGCTTGGGTCTTCCTCTTCCTGTTTGGCCTGTTGCCTGACTCTTCCACAGCTCACGCTCTTTATGTGTTTATGTTGGGTGCAGACGTGGAAAGGCTTCTGGTTGTTAGGGGAAAAGACACTTCACAAAAGAACGAGGTGAAACGTTGACATGGGCAAATGTTTTTTTTATTGCACTCTTGGGTGCCTCTGATCATTTTGCTACCAAACTAATAATTGCATGATTTTTCCTCTAAATAAGTTGTGGGATTGTTTTGCCTGTGTAAATGATTCCAGTTGGCAGCGTTTTAAAAGAGTAGGCTTTTTTGTGGGGTTATTTGTGTTACCTTGTCACAGCCAAGGTATAAAGTCATACACTTTCAATTTGCATTGGGTAATTTCCCTTTTGACAGGCCATATGTTCTCTGCCATGTCAAATTGCAGCCTATCTGAAAAATTACTTGCATATCATGATGTTAGCCATGCCAATGTGTGCTTCTTTGGCGTGGGCTCACTTTCCGCACAAACTATCAGAATGGGTTGAAAATAGTAGCTGTACGTACTTGGAGCCTTCAGATGGCGTAGGAATTCAGGCTTGAAAAAATGTTGGGATGACTGGTTTTAGTCCAAATGCCATACAAGTTCAATCAGCAACATTGCCATTTTTGAAGTAATACTTTGTTCTATAATTAGTTCATGTCTTGTAAAGAAAAACTGCGGGCTAAACAAAATGCCTGACCAATAATTCAGCAGTGTATTTGTCTCTTTGTCTCCGTATACTTTATTTAAGTTTTAAATAAGGTAGTTGTTTGTATGTCTGGAAACATTTCTCATGCATTCCTCCGTTCACGAGAGCTTGGCGGCCTTAAAAGTTTCCTGAGTTTCAATCATGTTTTGGTACTTCTCCAGTTAACCTCTGCCAAACAGGGTTGAACAACAAAATCATCATCATTTTCAAAAATGTCTTTTAGAATAAGGGCAAACAAACATGTGCTTGTGGTTAGATGTAAAACTCACCCATTTATAACAATCCAGCATATCTGCTTGCGTGTATCTGGCTTTTTGTGGACATTCTTTTCGCTCTAAAACATTGTGACCCACAATAAAAATCGCATCCTTTAAATTTCTATTATGGGCAATAGTGTGCTTCTATTTTGGGGGGAATAGTCTTGTGAAGGCTCTTTTTTGTGCCAGCATGACTTTGCCCAAACAAGGTATCCTTAGATGAGTTTGGTGCAAGAGAACTTAGAAGTCATGACCTACACTAAATGTTGTTGAAAGAACTAAGGTTTGTTAGTATTCACTTCCATTTATATTGACCAGATGTCTGTCTTCCATACAAAAAGTTTATTTGACTTATTTAACATCCCTGTAATGCTGGGAAAAAGATTTGGTTTTACCAAAATAAGAATTCATCTTTTTTTTTTTCAGGCACTTTGATGCACTTGGGTTTTTTTCTGCTTAGACAAACCTTTAACCTGCATAAATGCTGTTAAAAAAAAGTAATTAACGGTTGCTGAAAGTTGTTTTACGTTGCTTTTTCCTTATCTCACTGTTGAAAAGGATATGGTTTAAAGTAATACAATTTTTATGAATGTCAATCTTATTCATGATCGGTGTGGCAAGTGGGGATGGGGGGTGCGAAATGTTTTCTCTTTCCTTTGGGGGACTTTGCAAAATATAACGAGAAGCCCTGCTGTCATGTGACTTATGCAGTTTTTTTTTTTTCTTTTCCCTGTCAAAACATGAATCCCTGATTATTTCTATGGTAAACTGATGATTGTCAAATGGCCTTTTACCTGGAACTTTGAATAACTACTGAACATATAATTAACCGCAACAGCCAACATTAAAGCTGGCCTTCTTTGATCTTCAGAGAAAAAGGGGCTCCACCAGCAGCCACGACCGCCCCCGCTGTCCTTGACTTTGTCAAAAATAGCCCATTTGAATGAGCAATTGTTACCATCAGTGAAAATCGGCTAGTTGGGCTTTGTGAATTGTGCTTTAGCCGACTTTCAGTAACAAGACAAATGGTGTTGCAGTGACAACATTCCATGAGATATCTGCAGATAACAGGAAAGTTTCAAAGTTAAAAACTGAAAAGTTTGCAATTTTGTCATGCTGGTTTCACTAGCGAATTTAGAGTCGGCCTTACATTTCAGTGAGTCCTGACCTCAACACCCAACAAAAAGGTGCTGCCGCTGGACTGCTTAGATGTGACGATATCGATGCAAGTATCCAATCGAATTGAGAGATGCTATGAAATGAGAAACATTGAGGCAAATGGATCAACTATTCTCATCCTTCATGTTGTCCTCGCCATTATTTTTTCTTTGACTCCTGTACAAACCGTAAACACAGCAGGTTGAAGTCCTCCTCTGTGTATGCGGGTAATAAAGATGAGTTATGACTGTGGCTTTCTGTTTTTCCTTTTTAGACAAGCCAGCCTGAATGTAGCAGCTGAGAAATATTACGGACAAGCAGCAAGTCTGAGACCGAATGTAAGTACAGACTATAGCAATCATTGTCATTACCATTCCAGCTGGTGGACGCTGGGTTATCACAGGCCGTGTGGCTTTTCACTAATCTCAGCCATATTACTGTTTCACGTGCCTTCATTATCAGTGAATCTCTGAGAAATTGGGGACGTTGCCAAGACTGGAGGTTTGTCGATCCATCACTCGCTTCCAAGGTGGACCACACTGACAAGGGTAACGCTAATGATAAAGACACATGGACAAAAAACATGGCCACTAAACAAGCATTACAAAGATAGGATTTGAGTAATATTTAGTCCATGGTAGAAGGAAAACCATTTCAGGATCGCTGATTATAAGATGGGGTGTTTTATAGATTAAAAAAAAAAAATGTCATTCAACCATGTAAAAGACAAGAATGACAGTGTACTAAATTAGCCTTGTACCCATCTTCTTAGTGGGCTTAGCTAAGGCCATGTAGCCAGTCCATCTTCAACTGTTGTTTCATGAATTACTCAAAGGGGACTGGCGTTTGGTATTAAGAACGAATGTCTCCAGGGTTAGAGAGTACAGTTCACTCTACATTTAAAGTTTTGCCATTCCTTCTAGCTAAGCAAGTTAAGTCATATCGGAAGCTTACTTTGCAGGGCGCTTCATCTTCCCTTTGAAGTGCCTTATCTCATCATGGGATTCTTTACCTTAATCGCTACCTGCACTGTTGAGCCAATAATTCCCCAACTGAATTTCACACTCGCTCTTTAGATGAGCACATGTTGCTCTATGGCGCAGGCTAATGTGCTGCACATCTGGCTCTGCCTTTGCTGCTATATGCCGTTTGGGGGGAGGACTGGGAGGTGGAGTGGTTGCAGAGCGGCAGGAAATGGGGAAAAAATGAAGGCTTTTGACGAGGGACATTTGCGGAGTGCCGCATGTGCTGCTACAGGGCAAGGGAAAAATGCAGGAGCGTGGATATAAATCAAAGACGTCTTAGCCGTATGAATGAAGCAGAGCGTGGAAGATTTTTGGCTGAGCTTAGCTGAAAGGTTTTACCGGTGATTTGAGGATGGAACTGAACTCAGGACATTATATGCTCTCCATGAGATTGTCTATGGGGGGAAAAAAAAAGTTGTACTTGCGTTCATTCCATCCTGTTTCATATGTTACTTAATTAAACACTTCATTGGCACCAACAAAAAAAACTTTTAGGGTGTTTGACAGCATCATGATAAAATAATGATGGTGGGTGGAATTATGTATCTTTATTTTGTTGTCCATGACATGATAGAGTCAAGGCTACAGACAGGTTTCTACACAGGCTTTGATAATTTGCAACACACTATCCTGTCTTAAAAGGTAAGACAAAAATGAAACAAAAATTAAACATTTTGTATCTATGTGAAATTAAACTCAGCTTATTGGTTACTGCCATTCTTGATGTTTCTACATTTGTAGAGATGTATACTTGGTTAAATTGTATAGTTAGGTTGAATTGAAATAATTCGAGACCTGACTAAGTCCCTTGAAGCGCTGGATGTTAAATAACATTTCTTCATCTTACTGTAATTTATCTGTCAGAAAGACTTTTCCAAATAAACCCTTTTGACATTATTTGGAGTTCAGAGTGTTCAATACAGAGAAGAGCTGGTTTACAAATGCTGAGAGGTTGTGACTTCACAAGCTTTTCTAAAAGCAAATTGCAGGTGTAATTCCCGCTAAGAAAGCGCAAACACGAACAGGACCATTTTCACTCATTTTGAATCTAGAGTTGAATAGTTATTTGGCATTTCTTTATTTAAATGGAAAGGATATAACCCGACCCGTGTCACAGACAGGCTTCCACATTTTTTTTATTTTTTTTTTGCTGTGCGCTCCCCCACCGGCCTTGTCTGACATACACAGTCAACAAAATGGCCAAGCATCCTCAGGGAACACTGATGGAACTTCCGTCAGTTTTGTCAGAATGCCGAGTTGTGCAAAATTGGTAAGAATGAGTCACAATGTATTGGTGAGATGGCAGCGCCAAGACTGCTTTCAACACCGCTATGTCATGGGTCCGCCTCCTGCAGAGCAGTATGGCCGCAGGCATTAGTTGCCATGGCGTCTCGACAAATAGGATACACAGATTATTATAAGCTTGCTTTAATATTACCAGCAAAATGTGTTTTGATGCAGTTAGTATTCATAAACCGTATACATTTTTCTTTCTGACCACCATATGTACTTTTTAACTTCCTCCAAATTACTGTACAATGATACTTTTGCCAAACATCCATGTATTGAATGACTTTTGTATTAAATGGAAGGGAAATGTAAATATACTGTAGTCTGGCTTTGCAATAAATGTTGAGTCTACATAACCATGCCTACTTGGGTCAGAAATGTTCTCTTTTGTTGTCATTTAGTATCCTGCAGCCTTGATGAACTTGGGAGCCATCCTACACCTCAATGGGAAACTTCAAGAAGCTGAAACCAATTACCTCCGAGCGCTGCGCCTCAAACCAGATGACACCATCACCCAGTCCAACTTACGTAAACTGTGGAATATCATGGAGAAACAAGGCCTGAAGACCACAAGCCCTTAGGGTCCTGCTGCCTGGCCCAGATGGCACTTATGTGCATCTTGTTGACATGGAAAAGACTCAGGGAGGACGCCGGCAAATACAGGGAGGTGTGAACGGCGCCTCGGTGCCGTCGCCATGGCTCATGCATACAACTGAACTTTTGATAGAAATGTTGTCATTAGTTGGTCGCAATTGAAGCTCCTTTTTACGAACAAGAGCACTTGAAAATAAGGTTGGAATGTGTTTGCGGCGTGAAACCTTGGCAATGGTTTTGAAGGAGTGACAGCAAGACCTTTTTAATGAATAAAATTATCTAGCCATCAGTAAGACTGTACGGTATTGAGAATGCCACCCAAAACGTCAATAATAAACTCATTCACTGCCAGCCCAGTTAAAATGGATCTTCAATGTCTATCACTGTCAATGCCAGTGTATGCGCTAATAAGACTAGATTAAATTTGAAAACCACTATTGTATAATGAATATAGCAACCGGGATATTTGAGACTTGAAAAGGGAATTATTTATTTGCTCTTGCAGCACAACAAAAGCCTCAAAATTAAAGTATATTCGCTGCCGAGAAGAGTTTACAAATTTGCCATGAAAATGTAAAAGAGTGAAATAATGGGACCTGTGATATTTATTATGCCTTCTGATAAAACCTTAAGACTTCTTTTCAGCAGAGCGAGTGTCATTTCAATAACTGCTATAGGAATGAAGTCTTTATGGAACATGTAGGGAGCTATGAACGGAAAAATAAATTACCTTCCTATGGAAGATGTAAACAATTTAAGGACTTGTATGGGAATCCGTGTGACGCCACTTCCCAGACATGTCAGAAGTTTTTATTTAATATTTCAATGAGTGAAGGAGTTATTCTAGCCAAAATAGCCATGCTGACCTTTTTTAACATAAGAGGATGCAAAGACTGAAGAGAGATTTTCATCCTTGTGTTTGAGTTGGACTAAACTAATTTGATCTCTTTGTATAAAATAAATCCTAATATATACCCAAATTGTGTATTCTAAAGAGAAAATCTGAATGAAAAAAAGCCAAGCAGTGAGAGATTTGTTTGCCTCGCTGTGTTCTTTTTTTCCTCATCTTGTCTTATTTTTGGTGTAAGTCTTAATGTGTCAATGTTGTATATTTTGTGTATCGTAACTAACATTGGTTGGTTGTTGTCAGCAAAAATTAAGTGAACACGCGACTTCTGAAGATGAAAAAATTGTATGAAATTGGTGATGCTTCTGAGTTGTGAGTCATTAATTATCTGTTACAAATGTCTTAGACCAATATTCCACTTTTGTAGTGCAATTTCAAAACAGTACTTCAGGAATTTGGGCGAGGGGCGTGGCTTATTGAGCGCACCAGTCAGAACAAGACATGCTAACAGTCAACATTTATTGGAGAACAAGTGTTTCCTGTATTCTTGCCATGTTGTCCAAATTTATTCTACCTTGAGCCGAGTAGGTACAGTGCATTAGGAAGTGGCCATTATCTTGTAAGTTATTGTGTGTTACCATAGCAACAGAACCAGCTGGCACTGCGTTTTACATGCTTAATGAAGAAAGTGTTATGTTTTTGGTTTTTTTTAATCTGAAGTACAAGTGTGATAAACTGCATTTAAAAAGTGTCGATCTGAACTTCGTACTGTCTTTTTGGTGATTTCTCACGACTTTAATACGTTTTGAAAATCGCATTCCTTCCCAGTTTCACACAATGTGGTCACAATATGGGTTACATTATGTTCAGTGTTTTTAAGCAAACTCTGCTAATTGCTTGAGTCAATTTTCCCACTGTGTCGCAGCTCAGGGATCTCAAGCACTGCATTATTGCAGAAACAATTATTCACAGAGCTAAATTAAAGATTTATTTTTGAAAGTTCTTGTACATATTGATATTTGTAACATTGTTTCTCCTTTTTCTAAAAAAAAAAAAAGTGTCTTTTCCCTGATGTTGTTCTTTTTCTCCCTAATAAATTATGCATTTGAATGAATGTGTTTGTTTTTTGGTATACAACTTGAACCAAGCCTTCTTTTGTTGCTGTTGTTGTTATTTGTTTTGAAATTAGATGACATTTCACACCTGCTTTATTTTCTGTCAAAATTAATTGGATAGTCCTGCAAGCTGCGGTGCAGCTTTTGCATAGGCTGCCCCCACAGCAAATTCGTTAAAAGCATGTCATAAAAATAACACTAATGGATCTCCTCTGCTTTGATCATACAGCATCAAAGAAGACATGTAAACATTTCCATATGTAGAGGGTAGCACATTTCCACATATGGCATACAGTGTAAACCAGGTACGACCTCTGCCGCTGCTTGTACTTCCTAGTGGAATATACAGAAGCTGCTCAAAATGTCCAGTGGCGCTTTATATTGTGTATCAGAGAAATGTGTGCTCATGTTTAGATTGAGATTAACCAGAAAAAATGTAGAGGCAGGTGAAGAATAAGTCCCCATGCATGTGTAATGCAGATGCTTTTCAAACCAAGAGGAGACTCGCTGAAGGATTTGATGAAAAATTGATTAGGAGTGAATGATGTTGACCTTATGTTTCTTTTTTGATGGTGAGAAACGGAACATTACTGTCACCACCATGGTCATTTTGAAGGATGTTTTTTTACTTTCACTACGTTAGGAAGCACATTGATGATGGTCTTACATGTACCTCAGAGAGAACTCTTTATTTATAACTGTGGCCTCCCTTTGAATAAATCCTAAAAATCCTACTTCCTGCATCATTAGGTTAACATTAGTTGCACTGCTAATTAATTTGATTTCTCTGTATTCTTCTCTTTATAAAACAAAACGTTCACCCGCAAGTGGCCCACGACTTATTCAAACATATGTGCGCTTTGAAATGAAAAGATTATGGTAAAGCAAGCTTTAATACTCACTAACATCATACAAAAGAATTCACCCGTTTGACTATCTAAGCAAGTGGTGATACACAAATGTCTTGAAAAATGAAGCGTATGGACACCAAGAAAGTAGTTTGTCTTTAAAAAGAATCGACATTGACAGTATTTTCAAAGCCTTTTCCATAGCAGCCACGTGTTGTTAAATGAATGCTATTTGGTATTTTATGAAGAACTATCACTACAATGAACTGAACCACTGCTTGATACATTTGTTACACATCTCACCTGATGCTGAGGACTATTTAGCCAATGTAATTGCTTGATAGAGGAAGGATTACAGGGAGCTTCTTGTTTCATTGAAGTTTTTTTTGTTTGTTTGTTTGTTTGTTTTTGTCCAATGTCCTGAAAGGAAATTGTATTTTCGTGATCTAAGATGATGATTTGTAAATATGACTTCTGGGGTACTTATAGATGTTCATGAACTAAGGATTAGGAAGGGCAATATTATAATGCTTTGGTGACCTTTTGTTTTTAACCTTTATCTTATTCACGTAAGTATAAGTGTAGTTGTTATATTCCTCCTCATGTGCACTGAAATGCATTTTGCAAATATGCGTCCATGTTTTGAGACATTTTGTGAGAAATATGGGGCACCACAGTGGCCTAGTTACGCATCTTGGCAGAGCGCTCTCCGGTCACCTGTTCTGTGTGTGTGTGTGTGTGTGTGTGTGTGCGTGTGCATGTGTGTGTTTGTGTGTGTGTGTTTTTTCAATGAGGTCATATCGGGGGGCAGGCGCTCAGTCTGTTCAAGCAGACGCCAAAAATGCAGAAGCACTTTCTGAAAGAGGGTGTTTTTTAATCAGCAACTGTTCAGTTAAGCGACTGATTGCCCAGTTAGAATTATTTGCAATGACTTGGCCTACAAAAATGAATTTGACACAAGTGGTGTTTTTGATCATTTGAGTTAAACTGCGAGAGTATAGTGAAGAAGTATGAGAAAGATGCAAGAAGCAAGTATATTTGTATTAATAAAATCCATTAATTCACAAGAATGTCAATGAACACAGTGTCTCCTGTGTGATTTTGCTTGCACAAAGTTGATCCAAAGAAGCACATCCAAGGTTCACAGATCTCCCGGGATGGCCACACCTGATGATTTATAGAACACTATTACCAGCACACCCCTCGAGGCCTTCCGATTTTTTTTTTTTTTTTGCAGCTGGGCCAGTGCATAACATATGTCAGGACTGATTAGTTCCAGAGAGAGAGAAAGGGATGTGAATATCCAAAAGTGTAATGTCAAAACAAGAAACGCTTCTCAAGGAAACTGACTTTCAATTCAGGACCTCAGATGCCATCGTATGCAGAGAGAAAACACCATTGTAGAATGATATGTTTGACTGGTTTGAGCGCAATTCAGAGAAGACTGACATCCTCGTGAGGATCCTCAATGTGATAGGAAGGAATTCAGTCATCTGACTTGTGAGGGGTCATGTTAGGTGATTTAACATACACTGACAGCAACAGTGGAACAAGCAAAAGTGCACATGAGCAAATTTTCTTCACAGTACACCATTATAAATCAACTTTGGCTTATTTAGTTGGAGTATATTGTTCTTGCAAAAACACACTTGAATAAATCATTCAACTTGAGCAATTACCTCTATGTTGTTTTATTTTTGTGCTTGTTGAAAATACTGATCTCATTTTACAGTGTCTGATCATAAGGTACAAAAACAACCTCCAAGATTCAAACAGAAACCGCATGAGTTTAGTTTATCTTAAACGGCAGCCCTCTGCATACTTGCAGTTGATTTGTCTTTTTGTTTGTTTTTTTTTTCCTAAGATCTTTTGAGGGGGGTTATATAAAATGTACATCATCACTGTGGGGCTGAATCATTGTAATGACAAAATAGGAGGTTTTTGTGTTATTTTGCTTTTTAAATATGATTTACATTAAAAAAAAATGGTGTGCTGATAGTTGAGCAAAGCATTCTGGGATGCCTTGGTTGTGAATGCCATTCAAGGGACAAGCTCACTCAGATTGACTCTTAGCCAGGAAATGCAAGCTAGATGTTTTTTTTTTTTTTCATTTCCTAATAAACGGCATTATTTAGTGAAGCTCAGCAAAACCATGCACAGTATTTTTCTTGTGGCGTTTGTGGCAGGTGGCATTTAACAAAATGTGACCTTTTCAATGTTACCGTCACCTATTATAGTTGCTCAACAGTTAAATTGGATGACTAAATGGACAATGGCACAGGGCTTTAAACATAAATGATCAATCAAACTGTCAATTAATCAACTGATAAATATGGCAAGCAATAAATCAATCTAAAAATTATATGAAGCATGTAGGAGTGGCAAAATTCTTTGTTTCTTTTGAGCAAACTTTAGTGCTGGTAATAGTTTGTTCATTGTGTCATTAAGAACTACCTGAGATAATGTGATATAAAATGCAGACTACCACTTAAATGTCTTTCTTTGTTTTAATTAAGAAAAAAATCATGAAGAAAAGAAAAGCGTGTCCATTGTCAATGGTAGTTTTCAGTGACAATGAACATTAGTTGTACGCAAATTTTTGACATAACAAAAGTCAGAGCTGTCAAACTATAGATTCAAGATTTAAGAATACTTCCTGAATAATGTATCTTAATTTTCCTACTTTTTAAGTTAAAATTAAGTTACAGTGCACACAGGAGTCTCATTTGATGTTAATGCTTCAAAGAATAAATCCATTATCCATTACAGTGACATTTCAACAATGCTATTTTACTGTACTCTACTTCTGTACTGTTTGCATGCACTATAACTATCACTGTGTTGATATCCAGTGTGTTGTTTTATAGTGTTCTATTTTCATATTACATTAGGTTTGAGTGCTGTAGGAGATACGTAGTAGAAAACCTACTCCTGCTTGGACAAATGGTCTTGTCACCTTCATTGGCTAGATCAAGGGAATTGTTAGGTAGCGCAAAGGAAAACAGGGCATAACAGACCTCGGTGGGGAAAACACCATTTTACACTTGTTTTTCTTCATGTGGCTTTACATCAAAATCTTTTGCTGTTAATCCACCACAACGTGTTTGCTGTCACCCTTGAATTTAATTTGAAATATACTGTATGATTGTTGTACTTCGACTTGTCGGCTTGTTTACAAATTATTTGAACAGAGTAGAATCCTCACTTCTTTATTTGAATGGGTCTCTTACCCTGTTTTACTGTTTCCCAGTACTTAGAATGATTTAAGCAGAAATGTAATCACTGCAGTCTTTTATTTCATTCGGGCAATGACTTTTTGTCAAGGAGCAATCCTTCTTTTCGTATTTTATGCCCGGAAATGTAGAAACCCACCTATTTGAAATGATACATTTTATCGTGTTACGTATCCATTCTGTCATTTTTATGAGTTGCCCCAATGCCAGGACATAAAAGTGTAGTTGTAGTGAAGGGCTTCATATTTTAACTGTCCAAACCTTGAATGTGAAGTTTGGTCAAGAAACCGCTTACCTCACGAAAAACCTTCCCAGACTAGAGTTTGTTTCTCTTGATTAAGCTCATTATCTTGCTGTATAGACTTTTTGCAATGTGAAAGACGAATGCCTCAAAATCATGGCCTCCTTTCAAGCAACAGTGTTATTTATCCTCAAAGCTGAGAGCCTTGCTGATTAAGTTCCACAGAGAGCAGTTAGAACCGGCGACCTGTCCCACCCGTAGTCCGGCAACATCAATCATGCAAATCCTGAAGGTGGACACCCCAGTCAGGCCTGTCACAGCCTTTATTACACCCCGATGTCAGGCACTAGTAAAAAAGCATATAGTTAACCACTGTGGACACTCCTTGAATAACTACTCCAATAACAGAAATGGGACACCATCCTTGAGCATGGTGAAAGCCACAGGCCTCATATCAGTAGGCTTTGGTTAGTCAAGTTTGACACCTCACCTTGGTTGTTTCCCAAAGCTTATTGTCCCTGTGGCTGCGACGACTGGACAGGCTGTTATTCTACCTTTGACACCGGTGGAGAAGGTCATTTGCAAAGGGCTTTGAAACATTAAGCCAACCATGCAAGAGGCCTCATGATACATTTGATAGAGGTTTTGACAAATGTTTGGTCAGCGTTACTCCATGTCACAGGCTTGTTAGAAAAACAGAGATATGATGGCGTGGTCGAGTAGATTTCAGTGAATTTGTTAATTTTCCAACAGCCACCAGCAGACAGTGGAACAACAGACAAAATGACAAAAAATGCAAAATAAACCAAAGTGTTTCAAATAAAAGTATTTACAAGAAGGGGGAAAAAAAGGTTTCACCTACCCATTAAATACCCCTCCCCTGAGCAAACCATTTAAGTTATCTTCTAATAGTATTTAGGATTCATGATAATAACATACTGAATGTGAGTTGACATATTTAAATCATATTTACTATGTACAAATCAATATTAGCTTTACTGTCATACGCTTCACATAGCCAAAACAAAAGCACCCAAGAACATGCCTCAAACAATGAGCTCTCGGGCCCATTCAGCATGTTGAATCGGGTCGGGGCCATCGGAACAATCTTCACTCTGAGTCTCTGTCTAGCTAGCAAATTAGTGCACAAGCCAAATTGAGAACCAGAAGTGACGAACGTGGAAAAAAAACAAGTCAAAACTTTCATAATGCTCAACTCCATCAAGAGTGGCATAATTTCTGGCGTGTTTTTCACATCCCAATTTTGGTGCTCGATATAATGGCTACCTGGACAGAATAGCAAGAGATCCATCATGAGTGAAAATGAAAGCAGTCTGTTTATTTACGTAGAAATGATGCTACGGGTGTGACATCAGGCACCCCACAATGCGTTGCGCGAAATGTACACCACCGGGTAGAAACCGTGACTCTCACCGCCTATGGCACGGAAGTGTACGACTTCAAACGCATGTGCAGAAGGTCGCAGTAGTTGGCGTCACTGCAGTGGTATTATGGTCATTTTAACCTTAATATTTTCCTTAGCTGTAATTTATATCTGAATATCATAAACTTAATCAACCCAATGATAATGAATGCACCAAAACAAGCAGCACCTAAACAAAGAACTCCATTGTATGGTTTTCATTGTGCTTGCTAATGGCCAACCGAAGGTCTTGACCCACAAGAAAATGTCTTTTTACCTGGAGGAAACACAAGGTGCCATAAAGACGGGACTGATAATGGGTTTAATGGCAGCCTGACTAAATAGGTTCATGACGAATATGCTAGAATACACTGAAAAAGATCGATTTTGCTAATTAATTGAAACAGTGCTTACTTGCTCAGAACCGTGGTGTCAACACTGGTTGTAAGACCGCTGGCCAGACAAGTAAGGGCCAGTGGCCTGTGAGTACAGACAAATTTTCCAGGCTATTAAATGCTTGCCAGTTTCCTGGAATTCCCAGAAGATCATAAATAACTGTTGGGTCATCACCTTGAACTTAATACATCAACAGAAATGACCCTTCAGATGAACATCTGCGGGCCATATTGGACTGACTCAGTGATTAGCGCTAAGTGCTAATGTACTGCAGCAAGTGGGACTTGGAGCTGCCCGGCCATTATAGCAGACATGCAGAACCTAATGATAGTGGTGGGGGTGGGGTGTGGTCGTGGGGGTGTGTTGGGGGGGAGGCACGGTAGATACATTCGATTTTGTGCCACAGTGAATTTTATGGCCACGGATTAGAATAATCCGTGATGTAATAAAACCACATCAATGTTTACGCTTATTGGACTTTCATGAAAAGCCAAATTCAGTCATTTTCAATGGTTTATTCCTAAAATACAAACTATAGGTGTCATTTGTATATTTTTCCTTGTTTAGTGGCAGATGGCCATGGGAGGCAGTACCGGTGATCTCTAGTTCTATACTAACCACAGGTGCAGATGATTAGTTATTAAATCCGGGAAGTAAAAGATCATTTTGGGTTTTACCACCCGGACACTCACGAAAACACATATTTACGTATATAATGTTAAAGAAACTGTTGAAGAAGGCACTGTATCATGTCACGTTCATCTTTGTTGATGACAACTATTTATGTAGTTGATGTTTTACCTTAGCTTGCCGACATGTGACATGTATCCGATATGCCAGTCTAGATTTCAAAGCAAACATTCGATGCAATCAGAATAATTCAGTCATTAATTATAGTAAGATAAATTTGGTATGCCGGCAGTTGTGCACCATGTTCAGCCCAGCACTTTAAAAAAATGTTATGTGCCCAGGAATGTTAGTTGGTGTTTTCTAGTTCCCATCATGAATGTAGCATAAACATTTACTGTTAACAGTTTAAGACTTGAAGAAATTGTTTAGGTTAACAAAAACATTGAGTTGCTGCTAGTATATGCACTTTATCCCTCATGATGACACATCATCAGCAAATAATTACCTCGACAAACCACCGAAGCCCTTGCTTGGCCTTCCTACATAATTTTATGGCCCCATGCTGGAACATTTTAATTTTTTTCATGCATGAGAGACGTGAGCTTAGCATTTATTTATGCCGTCCCGAGGCATCCTAGAATACAGCCAAATGTAAAATCTGTCTGACCTCAAGAGGAGACTGTAAATTTAGTGAATGTAGTTTCAGTGCTGTTGGTGGGCGTGAGAGCCAGAAGAACCTTGTTTAAAGTCATTTGAGGTCAAAGATAAACAAGTACAGTAACCCCACGAGAATATTTAGGAGTAAACAAGCGCTGCGGTAATTTGAAAATGTTGTGCTTACATAATACATATCTTCCAGATGCTTCCAAATACAGCTGATATTCTTGAAAGAAAGCTCAATAATGCTTTGTCATCATCATTTGTCATCGGCGTGATCCTTATTCAGCACCTGTCTGCACTATGCTACCTGACATCATCAAGAATGCCATCTGCGTCCGATCACGAGCATCCTGCCTATGAATAGCTTCTTTCACGGCATGTGCATTTTTTGATAAACAATCCCAAAAGGTCCGCACGAGTGGAACGAACTGAGAACACATGAAAAAGGCCTGTTTTAATAATCAGGTTCAGCAGATGTCCATGGCTTTGCACCAAGTAGGGATAGTATTGAGGAAATAAATGCAGCTTATCTGAGCTCAAAAGGCTCCCAGTGGGCAAGATGCTTCGTTTGTTATGAGCATTAAAAGAGCAGAACGATCTTCCTTGCCAAAGTTCATTTTTATCATACCATAAAGAATAATTGAGGTTGATGTGGTCTGTCTTCGAGATTCGCCAGTATGGATCAGTATTTAGCCTGTGATCGGCGAGTCACTGAAAAACTACTCCAACCGACCGTTCAGATGAATGTCTCCGTGGCTCATAATTCTTGAGCTAATGGACAAACTAATGTAAACATGTCAGTGGCACTGATGCTTCAAATGTAAAATGGATGAGTTGTAGAGCGTTTGTGCCAAGTCTTCTCAGTTATATAAATACAGTGTAAGGACAAGCCTGCCTGTGGTGTGCTATTATTTCACAGGACATTAACACTCCGTGTGTGGTTCATGTATGAAAATACATGACATTTCTTGAATCTGCTGAGGCTAGATATTTTATATCTGTGCTAGTTTTATACTACATGAGTCAAAGGACCCAATTATGTTTTTTTTTTCCTCCCGTGTAAGCAACCCAGTTTGGATGCATGCAATAAGAGTATAAGCAAAGGAAAGAAATATCACTGTTTTTTGTTGTTGTTTGTTGTTCTTAGGGTTTTTATTGGTAATGCAACCAAGGTCAAAATGGCCAAGGAGAGGAATGGTTGCCTGTAAATAAATAATTTCACACAGAATTAGATTGTTTTTGGTTTTTTTTAATGAAAATGAATGCTTGTCAGGCACCACATTTTTTTTAGTGGCCAATATTTCTCACATTTCCAAAGACCTTGATTTCATTTTCTATTTTATTTTATCAGTTGTGTGTCCACCGTAATTTATGGTTTTGTTTCACGGTACTTAGAGGTCTTTGTTTGTTTTTGTTTGGCAATGTTGAATTTTATTTTGCCTTGTCTTTTTTTTTTTTTATCCAGTTTTTATGTTTGTGTTTGCTCAAGATTATGCATTTGAAAAGATGAGTAAAAAAGATCACCTGAGTGGGTACAAAGCCACCATTGTTTTACTTCCATTACATCCCTGCAGAGTGATACGTCACCAAGTAGTTAAAAAGAATGATAAACTGTGTTATGCAGTTTCAAATGTTATCATATCCTCTCCTACAATGGTCAATTGTGGTGAAAGTCAACCATTTTTAGCATTCATCACAGAATCCATTCATCACAGAATCCAATACAAGCACCCAGGCCTTTTAGTGTACCGTATTTGCTTTTCCATACATGTCCCCATATCGGCTTCGCTCATTTTGAATGCATCTGTGGTTCAGTCTGTCAGCGTTTGATACTTTGCAGAAGACTGTATGACAAACCAGGAGCCAAGCAAAGTGATTCATTGTAGATCTTAAAGTGTGTGTCTCATAAGGCGGTTTTGTTTGTTTATAAAAATGGCTACATCTGGCTTTTCAGCCAAACAATACAACCATGATATTATTTCTGAATATATGGTCTGTCAAGAAAGTAGTAAATAGTTTTTGCTGTTTCGAAAGCCACAGATTACAGGAAAAATATAGAAACCTAATAAAGCAGCTTCAATGTTCAGGTTTTTCTAATTGTTTCTCTTTATCTCCGTTGTTTGATGTCCCCAGCTGTGTGGTTAGAAACAAGGTCTCATGCACCAGTGGGTAAAGTATTGGCCATTAATTCCCATTACCATGTCTTGTTCAGATCTTTAAGAAATAATATGCTTTCATGGTCCGGTGAGAATCATTTAATTATGCTTTATTAATGGATACATTTAGCTGTAAGATAAGAGAAATTATTATGCATTTTCATCTTTTGGCATATGCTTTCTTGCAGACGCACTGTGAACCAGTTTGAAGTGGCAAATGTGAATTGTGCAATCAAACAAGCTCTATCAACCGCAAAATATACTAAGATATATATTCTGAATACAAAATGGTCTTCACTTTTAACCTCCTATTAGACAGCTCCCCTGCATTCAGTACATTTCATACAACTGCTATCCATGTAACACTCAGCAAGATTTTATAAAAGTGGATGCATTTTATACAGCTCATTTTTGTGCCTTGAATTTGAATCAGATGCTTATCAAGTTGTAAGAGTAAGAATTCCCTTTGTGTTTCTTGAAAAACACCTGTTGAAACGTAGACTGCTCACTCACGTGGAATCTTTCTGTATTGAAATATAAATGCTCTCCACACTTGACATTCCGTTGCCAATTCAACACCAACCGGACACTCCTAATTATGCGCTCATTCAACCACTTCACATAGTCTTCTCCAGCTCTTGTCTCAGACCAGCACCTGGCAGGATTTCTGTGAGAGAGGGCCCTAATTATCGCAGAAGAGAGCAGTTTGGGAACGGTTCTTGAAACACAAGTTTGGTAACTGCTTTGCTCGCAGAGATACAATCGACCTTGGAGTGTCCCTGTAGGAGGGAAAACAAAAGCTGAATAATGCAGCTGTGTGGGAAGAAAAGTGTAATAACTTTCACCTGAATGCCTCCACTCCACCGAACACCATAGCTTTGTCATTCACAGGCATTGGACCCCCCCTGTATTCAGAGGAGACACCCTGCAGGGATCTTGCACTAATGAGGAAGCGGGCACTCATTACATTCTCCGGCATGTGGAGCCTTTCTCTTAACTAGGACCAGCCACCAATCGCTTTCAAACAGTGAAGGCTTTTCCAATTAATGATGCAATTATGCTAAGAACAGCACTCAAAGACGCTTGTTGCGCCTCCCACTCCTCTTGCTGGAGAAAATGAAAACGTCTCCATAGACAGTCAGATCTGTTTGTCCATCACTGCGGACTACCCTGCATAAAGAGGTTGTACAAAGCAGAAGAGAACTTCAAGAAATAGTTCATCTCTATTAAATATGATGGTGTGCAATGAATTACACCACATGCATATGCCACTTGTTTTTAAAAGGAACTGCAAGAGGACCTCCTGACTGATTTTCTTTCTTTTTTTTTCAGATCATATTGTAGATGAGGAATGCATTGGGACATGATCACCATACGTTCTATATTCATAGACAGCAGAGCTGTGCCTGAGCATTATAAACTTGGCCGTCTTTATTTTCGACGTGGTTCAAGCCTTGTCTCACTTGTGAACATTCTGCCTTTCCGTAGCAATGGTAGATCGCATGAAATAATAAAAAAAAAAACGTACAAAGTTGAAAACAAGAACAGAATTTTTCTTGATCATTTATACCAGTGCATTTCTGATGTGAGAGCTGGTGTGCTTGCTGTGTTGGACAAATGCATGGTTGTTTTGTGCTAAATGCAAACGCCTCTGCCTTTGCCATTCTTGCACTTGATTTGCTTGACCTAAGAAGAATATGTTGTGCTCTTTATATTCTGAATAATGAAAGCAATTAAACTCCGTTACAATAGTTGAGTTATGCTATGTTGATTAATGCATTCTAAAAGTTCCACCCATGTGTTGTCATCGCTAGGTGATGTTTTGGACCCGCCATCCATGGAAGGACTAAGCTAATAATGCTAATACCATTTAGTGAGCATTCTACTTACAGTGCTGAGCTGTGTCAACGGACTGCAAATTTAGCTCACGGGTAGCGGTCTGCGCAGCCAAACAAACAAAAAAGATTCATTGCAGGAGGTTGGCTGCTGATAAAGTACATCTTGAGGCAGAAAGGTTCGGGCACACCTGCTAAAGTATAAAGTGTAAAAATATTCAAGACTTCAAAATGTTTTAGTTCAGGTCATGCTCAGAATTCCTTGAGCATTTTTTGTTTTCTTTTTACCTGTGTATTTTTTTTTTGCATTTTTTATGTGTCATAGAAGTCTTCCATTTATAACAACAATCGCAAAATGTATCTATAGTATTGCAGGACTGATTTTATCTATGAGAAGATTGTATAAAATCTCCACAGTGATCTTATAACATCCTAAACGAATGTAATGAAATTTCCGTTGCACCCTGTCTATACGAGGAATCGTTTTGACTCAACAGTGCACATTAAGCTTTTTCCATTCAGCTTTAAATACTATTTGCCTTGTCTGAGTAGTTGGATTGAGCCCATTTTCTTGTCATTCACAGATTGACTGCAGTAACAGCTCTCTTTGTTTCAGAGTAGACCAAACGTCTGCAACTTGACAGCTGATCCAATCAACAGTGTCATTCTCCATATGAAGCCTGTAATTATGTTTATAATTGACATAACGGTGCCCCCACAGTGTGAAAACAAATAGGGTCACCACATGTTTACGCTTGGAAATGTGTCGATCACAAAATAGAGAAGAAAGTATTTCCCCCCAAAACCAATGATTAATTATGGTCATCCTAAAAATTATATCCATAAAATGACTTCTTAGCCATAGCAGCCACTTTGATACAACATGTTTTTGCACAAAATGTGGCCATCAGCGTTCTAATAAAAGGTCTGACTGATTGCAGAACACCCTGACACACAGCTGTGATACTCACTTCAAAATAGGAAAATTGCTGCATGTAATTTATGCTTGCCATTGTTTATAGAAAACAAAGAGGAAAAAAAAATATGGGTTTTGTAAAAATTACTTGACAAAACCCAATGTATCCCTATGGACATGTTCACTCAAAATCTAAATCCATTTGGGACTTAGTCCCTTGACCATGGTAAACAATCAAATGCTAATCGCATTATATATACTGATCCTGAATAGCCATTTTTCTACATTATATAGAAATTAAAACGTTAGTGTTAAGTATCATTTAGAGTATCATCAAGACCAGTATAATGCATAAAACTAATTTTTGTTTTTAAATACTTTTAAATACTTACAATTATTTTCAATGCCTGTAATGTTACCTTAGCGATTCTTTACCATTTCAATTAGGGTTGCAATTTATCAGTGGTGGTCCGTGCATTTCACATTTAGATCTTCAGTGATGTCCTACATATGCCTCATAATACCATCATTTATGATACCACGGCTGGAGAAATTATATAGAGACGCACACATACACATTACTGGGCGTTGCATCACCTACACAGGCTATGCCTTCTTGTTCGTAAACACGAGAGACATAAGGTTCTTCACACTGTTGTTTCCTGTGGTCGCACTTTTCTCCAACACTTCACACCGTAGATCTGACACATACAAAACAGATCAACCACGGCTAACATTGTACACATTCAACACATGTAAAAAAACATACATCTATATATATATATATATATATATATATATATATATATATATATATATATATATATATATATATATATATATATATATATATATATAATCCATATATACCACTTTGGGTTGCTGCAAACAAAGCCGGTAAACTCTTTTCTATATCTTCTTTAGGCAAATAGCCTTTGCGTCCAACTTCATGCCAACGAGAGCCTGAACAATTTTAAACCGTAATTACTTTTGATGACCTCAAATAAACTTACGGGATCAAAATTATTCAAAAATAAATATTACTACTCTGGTGGACTTAGAAATTATATCTAGCTGATTCAAAATGTAGAACAAAAGCATGAAAATAAATCAAATCGAACAAAGTTGAATTCACCACCAACACACCGGCGCCATCTTCAGGCAAACGAACAGCATTCATATTGGAGAGCACCACACAGGCTTTTATCCAGAGCAATTAAACATCAATAAACCCGCATCAGCAATTAAAGCTTACTATTATGCGTGATATCCGTTAATTGACTATGAACAAAACAAAATGACAAAAACCTATTAAAAATGAAAAAAAAATACTTCAATAAATTGCTTGCACTCACCCAAACGGCTGTCTCGCAAAACACTTAATGCAACAAAAAATGACCACCCTACAAAACCACAGGACACAGGGATTGTCACTATGGCACCTGAGTATGTGCCTATTCACTCACAGTGCACAAATGCTAGAAACTGTTGATCGTGTAGGCCTCAGGCAGATTTCATACAGCCTGACGACACAAGTTACCTGAATTCTATTTGGATAAAAACTCTAAGCTAAAACTACAACACTGGAAGGAGCCCAACCAAATTGATATAAAATGACACGGAGAACAGAAAAATAATAAAAAAAATAAATTGACTTTCATTATCATACTGATAATGTTGTCAGGTTATATTAGGCCAGCAGAGAAGGCCTTGCTAAAACTGATGGCCCACCCCTGCAATTACTGTATTCTGGAGAAAGACTAATATTGCCCAGGTTTTTGACCTGGATGATCACAAAAAGGTTTATTCTAATTTCAGTGTCCTGTGTCTCAGCAGAAAAGAGCTTGGAGTTAAATTAAACAGAAGTCCATAGCAATTTTTTTTCCGGGAATGTAGCACAATAATCCGAAAGTGTGATAAGGTTGAATCAGCCTTCGGGGGACCTGACTTTTCCCAGAAATGTCATGCATAGACATTTTGCCTCTTTTTGTTGATTGAATCCCAGCCAAAGTGGTCCAGCATTAACCTCTTTTTAGTTTGTATGGTAATGAAAATGATACAATAATAGAATACCAATAATACGTATTAGTAGTAGTAGTATTAGTTATATTATTATTATTAATATTGGTATCAGTATTATTTTTAGTGATATTTGTCACAATTAAACTAGATTCATGTTTTCACATTTGTATATTTTTTAGTCCAAATTTAGTCCAAAAATAGTCTGCTTTGGGTAAGTTTGAAACCCTGGACAGTAGAATTCTCACATTCTATTTTGTACTTGTATGGAAACGCATGTTTTTTTTCCAAACTTTTCTTTCTGGCAAATGAAAAAAATGATGCTTGTCAGTTCCCAAGTTAGACTGAGATATAGGAGTTGACCAAGTTTACACACTCTTGTTTCCACTAGTACTGTTGAGGTAGAGCAGTATAGGTATTGGAGCAGTTTGAAATTCCCTTAAATGTGTTTGAAAGGAATTGTAACTACTAGTGCTTGTTTCATATTCTCCATCAAGCCCATGGCAACAGGTGAATCCAAGAGCCTTATCGGTATGTGGTCATTGTAAACAACATCCCCGTGATCATCCTGTCTTAGTCGCATGCTGACATTTCAGCCCGAATAGCAACGTGTCATGCTGTATACTGGGCCAATAATCTTCCTAATTGAATAAAGATGAAGACAAACCGCTGTGATGAAAAAGGGCAGATGGGACGTCTGCTGGTTGATTTAATGACCTAGTTGATTTATGGGTGGGGATAACACCTCGATTTAGGACTGTGTGGGTGGCGTGTCAGAGGACAGCTTGCAAAAGTGCCCTTTTCTATTGGCAAATTTCCTGCTGTGCCTCAGCATCGTAAATTTCCATAAGAGAGAGCCCAGAACCAGGGAATGGAATCGAAGTATTTAAGATTCAAAGAAAAGGAAATTGGCCTATGGCTATACTGACTGATGTACAAATATGACATATATCGTCAAATAGTGGTCTCTGCTCTAATAGGCAAGTGCCTCAATTAGTAGTTTCATGGTCCACTTGAATAAAACCCTCAAGACATACCTCGATGTTCCCCCACAATGCAGCATAAAAGCGACGAATCAAATAATAAACATATCTGTCAACAATGTAATGACAGGAACAACGATTAACAGCTATTCTATTAGATGCCAGATGGTCCAGTACACTAACGTGTAGGTGTGCACCAAAAAAATCAATTCTCATAAGAATCAAGATTCGCATTTAATGTGTTTTAAATATTATATATCATATATAAAATGTCCCTAAATCGATATTATGTATGCATAAAATAAAATCCATCCACATCATGCCGGCTTCAGTATTACGTCAGAGGTGTGCTGTTGCCAAGCCGTCACCACGCAGCCTTTTCTCCAAAGTCAAGGCTTGTACGGCAGGATGCACAAACAAGGGAGGAAATTCAACCGCGGTCCTCATTGAAAGCACTCTTGTCACATTTTGCAAACTCTTGTGACGCATGAAAGCCACACGACCCCAAATGTAAATGTAACGTTTTACTCCGACGCTGACTAATGGGGTTTGACCGTCACGGATCTGGTGATTGTGTAAGCATTCAAATGGGATGTTCCCTATCGCGCGCCCCATTCACATCAAAGCTGTGATAAATATTTCTGCGTGGCTCTTGTTGTTAATCGGTTTAATTAATCAACAACAACATCATGACTATCCACATTAACGTGAATTAGATGCACTATTCAGGAATAAATATTCATATAAGAACAGAAAGCAAACGGTCTGTAATACACACAACAAAAACTTTAGAATGTCTACAAAACAAAACAGAATATAATTGTGGCACGCGCTAGAACCATGTCTCTCACCCAGAAGGCATGTTGCAATGAACCTTTGATGCTATGAACCTGTTGGCTTTGTCTCCAAATTCATTCACAAACACATGTTAAGCACATACATGAAATGAATGAACTACTAAATATAATGTTATAAGTGTGACTAGTAATGCTCCCGATACACTCAGAGATGAACAAACTGGCTCATGTTTCATGCTTTGTCCATAGCTCTGAATTTAGCTGCTCACTTGAAAACGTTTTTTTCATATGTTTTTTTTCTCATAAATGTACTAAGAAATATAACTATTTATTTTCACATAATTTTTGGTACTGCAAATTCCCATGATAGGACAATGTTTATCTTGTTCTACCCTTTTTTATTTGCTTAGCTTATTGTGTATTTTAAAAGCTATACAGAGTTTAGATGCCGGAGGAAGTAAACAAATCTGAGTTCACAAATATTTTTTTAATGCATGGTAAAATCTGTGTCTCATCAATTTTCTGTCACCAAATTCTCCAGTGCACTGGGGATATCTAATAGAATAAGTCCACGGTCCTTTGGGACATCCAAATTCTAAATAGGAATAACTAGACTTGCCATGGAACAAAAATGAAAATGTGTGAGGTTTTACGGCATGCACATGTGCGCCTGTCTATGAAAATGAGGCCCTTCATTTTGCCAAGACCTTTTAAGTATGTTCCTCCAACATTTTGGGACGTCTTCTGTTTGTATCACAGTGAAGATTTGGGCGAAAAAAATGTGTTTGCTTGTGCAGGATTGGGGGTGGACTAACTCCACATACACAGACACACAAATGCTTATCAGATTGTTAATTATGTCGACACGTAGTGTGGCGAGAGACTGTACAAATGGAAAGTAGGAGGCTCTCTTTGTCTGTGTTTTGTTTTGTGTGTGTTGAATGTGTGCATCACCATATGTCCTTTGTCTCGTGCTACATTCAAGACTGCTGGGAATAAGGAAACGTTCCTCATGTATCCACATCTGACCACAGAGTGTTCCAGACAAAAGTCAAAAGGAGACGAAAAATGTCACCATGATAAGCTTTTATGTTTTTGTTTGTGAATAGAAAAGTTGACTGTCAGCAGTTCTATCCTAAAGTACTTTTCAGTTCTATTGCTAGCAAACATTTTTAGCGAGTGTTTTCCCAGCCACATCATTTTTTTTTTTTTGCTTGTGTTTGGGAAACTATGGGCCCGTGGCCATGTAATATTTTAATGACCTTATACTGTCAAGTAACTGTGGTTAATTTTTTTCACAAAAGCCTTTTTCACAAAATTTAATTAATTTAAAAGAAAAAAAATAAATTAAAAGGAAAAAAAAACACCAACAATAGATAAACCAGATCAGTAGTTAACATGTTCAAAATGAGTAAGAAGAAGTTCAAGAATTTGATGGGTCCTACCCCTTGTTTTCTCTAATTATTTTTTGGTACTAGATAAATTCTACATAGTAAAATAATGCAATACTGTATGTCATTAATACAACAAAAGAGAAATACACACCTCTTAATTCCAATTTTTCCACAGAATATAAAGTTTTAAACATGATTAATTTAAGTAACATTATATTTAGCTCTATTCCATAAAATATTCCATAAATTATCACATTTAACAGAGATACACATTTGCTTTTAGCTGGTTCTTATCTTAGATTTTTTTTTTTTTAATTGTGCCCCTCAGCCTATAATATTCCTCTCTTTTTTCCTCCCAGTCTCATAACGCTGTGGCAGAGTTGATCGTTATATGCTTTGTACATTATTTGTGCTGTTTTGAATTCATCCAAGTAAAAAAAAAAAAAAAAATTGGGGCATTTTTAACTTAATAAATAATGAATTAGTTGGTTCTGTACTGTATATTTTGAATGGTTGATCATTCGTATAGCTTTTTAAATTGAATATTAAAGACAGGCATAGTGTTTGTTTTATAAGTATTAATGGTTTCTTTGCAAAAACCTTAAGAATAAATTCCTGTATCAATGAGTTAGATTTGTCAGTTTTGTTCAACATTTGTATTTTACAAGGAAAAAATGCATTACAACCCAAATTAAGGTGGGTTTTTAATTTTTTTTTTTATAATTGTATGTTTATATATATATATATATATATATATATATATATATATATATATATATATATATATATATATATATATATATATATATATATATATATATATATATATATATATATATATATATACTGTATATATATATAGTATATTTCAACCAAATACATTGGAGCATCTCTGCGCTGAGTTCAAGATTGTGTTCAGCCCCACAATTGGCACAAACCCTCACTTTAACTGCATCTTTCTACAAAATGCCATAAACAACTCCAAACATGAACAATTACACTACACTTAGCACTAGACTTGCACTGGGTCACAAAAGTTAAAATTCTGGGTCTAGCCCAGCTACGATAAATGAATTAATCAACTTGTTATGCCTTGCCATGGTCTCACTACCATATTTCTAGCCTTTGATATGCAGTAAAATAATAGAGGCACAAATGATGAAAGACTTCAGACCTAGTCTAAGGTTGGCACAAATCTATAAAAGAAAAATCTAACAGAGATCTATAACACTATGCAAATGGCAGTGCAACAGTCTTGGATGATTGACACTAAAAGGACATAGCTACTAGTAGAAGTGCTGCATATTAAGTTTTCAGGGGATTTCAAACCAAAGAAAACATCAGATGTTCAAAAATGTATGGGGAAGTGAGGGGTCACTATTCAATTTAGCTGAGGACACACACGAACATGCACCCACCCACAAATAATGAGAGTACACTGGTGACTGCACTGTGGAATGGCAATGGTTTCAACAACATCCAGCAATGAAAGGGGGTGACACTCAAAATAAACCATTAGTCAGGACTGGGGAAGGAGGTGGGTGTTTATTGCCACATTTACATAAAATGTTGGAGATTTCCCTCAGAGCAAACATGGCCTCTTTGGGGAATTTAATGGATTTCCACTAGCTTCGTTTCGAGAGCACGTTTAACATGCATTATATTTACATAATGACTTCAAAAGAACTTACGTTTACAGCTAAAAACATTGTTTGTCAAACTTTATTCCTTATTCATATGTTTTTCTTTGCAAAACTTTGAAAGTCTGACTCAAAGTAGTAAAGTTCAATGTTTGAATTTCATCTCCTACTTTCCTGTGTGGAGTTGTTTACCTGTCTTTAATTTCCTTTTTCTGTATAATGAAGACGAATTTGGCCATATGTGTACATTTGAACATAAATGGTAGTCTTAAGTGCCTGCAGCCTTATGGGGGACAAGTTTCTTAAAAATGTTAGAACTCTGGTGTAGATGTAGCTTATTTATTGTCAACAGTCTGCCCCCCCTCCCATATTTACTATGCTTCAACCTCGATTTTAATTATAAGACAGCATCTCTATGAACTTTCCAAATGGAGTGGGCTTAGTTCCCAGTACTGCAATTCTTATACTAAATTGAGTAAGTTCTTTGAAGGCAAAGTCCAGGAAACTCCCTCGCTCTACAAAATAAACTTCAGTGTGGGGTGGTCGTCTGCTTCAACCAAAACTGCATTACCGGTAACTAATTTTCCATGGCTATGATTTAGATGTGTCACGAGTAATCCTGTGCAATTTAAAGTGGGAGTGTGGCATATTTATTGCTCCTGGGTCGCTCAAACTCTTTTGATGTTAAATTACTTCAAGCTATTGTGGCGAGTGCAAATCAGAGATTGGCAGAACCTAAATGAGTCACGCCTATAATAAACACTGTGATGTGTTTCAATGTTTTAGCACCCTGCAAAATTGGTATGGTTTGTGCACTCTGAAACCAGTTGGGTAAAAAAATTAAAAAAAAGAACTATTTGTGTTTGAACAAAAACAAGACAAAAAACAAAAAACCCCAATCCACTATCCATCCGTTCATCTATCATCTGCTAGCTCCTATCCCACCCTGAAACAGATGCCAGCCAATTGCAAAGCACATATAGACAACCATTCACACTCAAAATCACTCCAAAGGGCAATTGGAAGTGTCCAATTCATTTACTTTGTATGATTTTGGAAACATAGGAGGAAACCAGTATCCGGAAAAAACACACAGGCTCGAGAAGAACATGCAAACTCCAAACAGGAGGCCCCAAGCCGATTGTCAAGCAGGAAGGATGAGAGCTTTGGCTCTTCAAAGCAATGGTTCTCAAAATGGTCCGTGGCCTGACTGCTGAGGGTCGGTGAAATAATTTGGGTTATTTTTTTTATTTTTTTTTTAAGTGTGTTAGTTTCATTTTATTTTATATTAAATTGTGAAACTTTTCATGACCCTTCAATAAAACAATCAATTCAAGCAGGTAATTTTAAAAATGCAATAATTTTGTAATTTGTCAAAACACGATTTGTGGCTACAATGCTAACAAGGCAATGACAGCAGCAAAACTAAAGTGGCATTTTATTTTATAATGTTGTTCTTGACTAAAAGATAGGCAGTAACCTGTCAAATTTACTTGTCAAAATGAATCGGTGAATAAAAAGGACACTTATGTTTGGCTTGAATGTTTGTTTTCTTGTGTTTTGTTTTTCCAAACATTTGCAATCGGGGGTCTTTGTGAAATTTGCTCTCTAAAAGGGGTGCTTGACTCCAAAAAGGTTGAGAACCACTGCTTTAAAGGAAATGCCCATTCCCGATTTGAGTTCTTTTGGGTTTTTTTAATGATTTTTTTTTTTTTTATTTTAGTTTAAGACGCCAATGATTTAGTCTTAAAATAAATACTGTAATTAGAGATGCATCACAACTCATGTCATTCAAGATTCAAGTTTTATTGTAATTCGTATAGTATTATTATACCACACAATAAAATTCTTATTCTGTTCACTTCCCAAGCAGCAGACTACGTTCCATAATCGGGCAAATAAAGAAATAGCAATAAAACAACAAACAGAAACAATGGTGCTAATAATATAGTGCAAAATATCATGTAGTGCAAACTATTAGTGAAAAACATTATTTTTGCATGCAGTAAGAGCCAGATTTGAACAGCTCCTTACAAAAACTCAAGTCCCATTGTTCACAGTGGAGAGCTATTCAAAAGATTCAGTTCATTTGCACATCACCATCAACCACGTTCTGGGTTTGTTGGTTGTTTGTATCCGGATAACAAGATGTCTCATATATTTAGCACAAACAAACACCCTCATACACACATACACTTACACATATCCTGACTAAAGTTTCCTGCTTTGTGCTTGTGAAAATCTAATATGAGCGAACAGATAAGGCGGGTTTGGAAAAGACCAGAGAACATGCACAGAGAAACAAATAAAAGTCTATGCTAATAAAAAAAATAAAGCACATTTCATGGAAACAAACACCCATTAAAACTCTCCAATGAAAACAATTTTTCCAAGCCACATAATGATAGTATACAGTTGCCCCAATAAAAATATATTGCGCAAATACACATAATTTATCATATACAGACAAAAGTATTGGGACAAATTGGGTGAGCTAACTATTCTTATCAAGACACATTTGACAATTTGGCGGCATTAGTTTGGGGAAAGCCATTTTCTTTTCCAGCCTGACCATGTCCTGATGCACAAAGCAAAGTTCCTTTCATGCGTGCTTAGATGTGTGTGGAGTGGATGGAAGAACTTCAGAGCCCTGACTGAGCCCAGAAGCCTTCAAGCCCACTTTTGGGACTATCATTAGTGCCGGTTGACTTCACTTGTTCTTGGATGCTGGAACAAAACCTGTCTTTATTTTCATGTTGGTCTAATGGGCATGTGACCCAATATTTTTGTTAATGTGGAATATTCTAAGCAACAATTTAGGGGGTTTTGTATGAAAGAAGTTACAGAGAAAAGAAAAGAAGAGACATCTGCTTGGGAAGAAAACAAATATGAGATTTTTAGCCTTTTTCCAGACCTGGCACTCCTTGTTAATAATTTAAAAATTGGGGCCAATTTTCAGTCTTACATGCACACAAGCAGATATAACTTGAAGATTTAATCCTACCAGAGATCAAACAAAAACCCCAAATCCAGAATGGTTCATGTGGCAAGCTTATACAAAGTCTTAGAGATTCCTGAGCTGGAACCGATTCTTATTGGCTAAGCAGCTTTGAAACATCAGGATCAGTCACAGTAGCAGCAAACTCTCGCGTGACAGGCCGGGATGAAACGACTAATTCCACTTTCCGTGTGCACCGATCTAGTTGTCTGTCATGACATGAATACAGAGCCTTGCTCTGATTTGGAGTTGTTTTCTTTTCTCAGACACAAGGAGGCATGGGCCGATAGCCGGATTGGCAATACTGTATATCATGATATCATTTAAAGGGACAACGTTTAATATTTACAAAGTTATTTTAAAAATGCCTTATTTGTTTTCTAGATTCCTTGCTATTTTGCACTGAAACCAATGACAAATTAGCGAATGCTTCCAAAGTTAGGTCTCTCCACTAAATGTCAATTCTTAATTCTAAACAATACAGCTTCAACACCGCCCAAATCTGTCAAAACTGGTAAGTTTTTTTTTCCCTCACGCATTGTCAGTCTTAAAGGGCAATGGCAGTGTGCAGCTGTCATTGTGTATCATACATGATCAGTTTGTCATTTTCAGTACCACTGTAGGTCTGTTTCTCCAGTGAACTACTACAGAGTCACATTGCTAACATTGTTATCATTGGCAGTCTGGGTAGTTTTCGGATTTTGAAAATGAGCAAATAACGCTGCGAGTATGCGGAGAGCTTGCAGTGAGCGAGTTAGAGAGAGAGAGAGAGAGAGAGAGAGAGAGAGAGAGAGAGAGAGAGAGAGAGAGAGAGTGTGTGCGTTTGTGTGAAAGTGCATGTGCGTGCATTTGTGGGGGAAACAGATTCTTGTCAACATGAAATGACAGAATCCACATTGTACTATTAATCGATGCACATAGAATTAGATGATTAATTTGAAATAAACTACCATCACTCCGGTGGTTTAATTAAAATTGATAATTTATTTATATTGTTGTGCTGTGTATTTGTATCTGTATTTTTCAGTTTAACTTGGATGTGTTCAATCAGGAAGAATTTGTGTACCGTATTTTCAGCGCTATAAGGCGCACCTAAAAGCCTTAATTTTTTTACAAAGCTGATGGTGCGCCTTATAATCGGGTGTGCTTTATATATGGATCAATATTGAGATTGGGATTCGTAGATGGGGAATGAACTGATAAAGTAAGCTTTACCTGTTTCTTTTGTGTGTTTACAGTTGAACAAGGTTGGCCATATTGACATAGAGTTATTATGCTATTGAGAGTTGAGAGTTACAGTATTATTATTACTTTGAATTTACTATTGAAAAAGTTTTAAAATATGTCATTAATTGAGGGTGCGCCCTATAATCCGGTGCGCTTTTGAGTGCGGAAAATACGGTATACATTTGTTGGTGAGCAAAAACATACTTTGCATTTACGTGGTGGACAATACTTAATTTTTTGTAGTAGGCAAAGTCCTTCCTAAAAAGAATGCATATCTCACCATTGTGACCACTTTTTAAAGTGATATCTAGTATTTATCAGGTCAACAACTCTCACATGTTCTTCCATTTTCACATCCTCCCTCTGCTCTTGACCTTGCCCTCTCACCCACAACGAGACGCGACCAAGCATGACAATCAGTGTCCACTTCAGGGTGTGATTGACATTGTTTTCCAACACTGAACAACTCATATCTTCTAGTCCTTCGGGACACTTTCAGTTTTATTTCTGAGGCTGAAGTTCCTTGTGGTCCCGCTGCTCGCAGTTGTCCCAACGCAGAAAGCCCAGTAGCAACAACATCCAACAAAAACAACAACGGAGTCGATTGCAAAAATGCTGCTGGTGAATGCGGAAAACAACAAGCACCCCACTGTAGTTAAACAGTGACAGTTCATAGCGCTGACACGCTCTCTCATTTGCATCATTTGCTGCATGAAAAACAAAAAGACTAAACAGATAATGTTATAGAGATGCTTAAAGTAGCTTTCTTTGTAGTTACCACTCACTGGGGTTTTGCTGTTAAAATATAATAGTTAGCCATTTTTTAAATACAGTCCTTATGAATTTACATTTGTAGTTCAATATTCTCTGAGAGTTTGGAGGAAGACACATCTTTTTGACACTGACAAGAAAGAGTAGAGGTTCTCCTTTTGAGAACAAGCCTCTAGCTCAGCCTCAGGAATTTGAGTGGCCAGTGTGTTTTTAAGTTTAGAAAAGTAGCTCGATAATAGGTTGCCACATTTAGCTACATGTATTGGAGTCTAAGTCATGTCTTTGACCACCAATCAGAAAGCGTGTCTTCCAGTAGCTCAAGGTTTTAATTTACATATAAAACTGTCTTTGGTTTACTGGATTTTCATACAAAAATAGTCCCTCAAGGAAAGTGCATATCATCATGGGATCCACTAAATAAAATGGTCACACTAACAATTAAGCTGCATACCAGTAAGATAGAGTCAGTGCATGAATGCATGCCTGTAGGATGACTTATTTCCCAGAAATGTCATCGAGAGGGGTCACATCAAATGGAAACACACAAAGAATTCATATATATATATATATATATATATATATATATATATATATATATATATATATATATATATATATATATATATATATATATATATATATATATATATATATATATATATATATATATATATATATATATACAGTATATACATTGATGTAAATCTGAGCAAGGGATGAAAATAATCAGCATCATTTAACATGACTAACCTTGATCAGCATAAATCCTGATCTGCATAATTGCACTTACGTATTTGGACCTTGTTTATAGGTTTGCTGGACTGATTGTTTGTTGATTGTGGATCAAAGGTGGCAATATTGCAATCAAGTCCCAAACAGCGTGATACTTTCAGTGCTGCTTCCTGTTTCTTAAGCTGGTGCAGCAGGGGAATAAATCATTCGTGGCAACAAGGAGGGAGAAGCATGGTTATTTCTGTCTGTGGCTTCTGCTCCTCTCATTTTCTCCTCATTATCAAGATGCCTATTGTCAGACCTCATGCGTGATCTCTCTGAGTTGAGAGATGAGATACAAAAAGCAGATGAAAAACTTGAAACAGAACAGCTGAGGTGAGGAGAATTGCCAGCCCAGAGGTCTGATTTTTATTCTACTAGCTAGCTCTTAGAATAGGATGACACTAGCCGTCACTTTACATTAGCATTTCTGCTCTTCCTGTTATTTCTAAGCTCCACGGCGACATGGCATAAACTCAGGACAGCACAAATATAACATTTTGGATTTTTTTGTTTTTTGTTTTTTTGTCTTTTAAATTTAATGCAGAGTAGGAATTGCTAAATGATTGATAGATAGATAGATAGATAGATAGATAGATAGATAGATAGATAGATAGATAGATAGATAGATAGATGGATGGATGGATGGATGGATGGATGGATGGATGGATGGATGGATGGATGGATGGATGGATGGATGGATGGATGGATGGATAGATAGATAGATAGATAGATAGATAGATAGATAGATAGATAGATAGATAGATAGATAGATAGATAGATAGATAGATAGATAGATAGATAGATAGATAGATAGATAGATAGATAGATAGATAGATAGAGTTTAATGTGCTGATGTTGTGGAAATACGTTCACATTTCGACACAAGCAGAAGCAAGCTTGAAATATGTGGATACATTGCACAGTAGGATGGAGAAGTATTCCAGATGTTCATGTGCTTCATGAGGAAAAGCTCTCGTGACTTCCCAATCCCAAAGGTTTTATGGTTTTCCACTGCCCCAGTTTCTGTTAGTTTTGGAGGCATTCACTTGAATATGACAGTGGGGTCTAGCAGTAGGTGGCATTAGCCGCATGATAACAAACATAATTCATCAACTTCATTCGCCGCATATTGCACATATAAGCCTTGAATGATCCAATTCAACAGCCAAAGCAAAAAATCTGCTTTCCCTAAGATAATTATGGGCTTTTTCAATATTGTTTGACAGCTGTTTTTATGCAGTGTTATAGAACATCACTGCCTGGAGAATCCTTTCTAATTCAAGTTAAATGAGGCATTCTTTTGTGAATTGCGACCACAACAATAATACTAAATTAATACTGTTGAAGTGTCCACCAGCAATCATTTTGACCACACGCTTGTACTGGATTTCATTCAAGAGCCTAATCATTTGCTCTCCACTCCACTAAAAATATAATAAACAAATGATGTAATAGTATCAATTCGTTTGACTTTGTTATCACTCTTTTCAGGCCATTCCACAACCAGACAAAAAAGCAAACAGAAAATGCAGAAAGTAATATCATCTGATTTGGTTGTGTAATTAACATCTCCATTCTATCCATCTAATTTTTGTACCACATCCTAACTGGGTGAACTTAAGCACATATGCCAAAGTCACGGCCCGCGGGCCACATCTGGCCCACAAGAAGATTTTCTATGGCCCCCGGGATGATATTTATTTATTAATAGAACTAGCTCACAGGCCTACAGTGGCTTGCCGGCCACAAAGGTTTTACACACACCAATACCAAATTTCCCATAATGCAATTGTGGCATACCTGAGCGGGAGGCAGTGTCATTTCATTTCATTTATTCATCAAAAGTTATAAACTAGCGGCAAAAGTCAACTTTCATATACCAATCAAAAATGGCAAAATGGAAGGTGGACAGTGAGAACCGGGGTTTACAAACAAGGTGGAGGTCACATTACATGTTCACAGAGGTAGCTGGAAAACCCGTGTGTCTTCTGTGTGGAGAAAGTGTGGCGGTAATGAAAGAGTATAATCTGAAACGAAACACGCGGACAAAGACAAGAATATGGACAGGGAGCAAAAAGCTACAAAAGGTGCAAGGATGACAATAATGTCTTAAATCTCGGTAGGCTCAGCTCAAAAAAGATGAATCATAATCAAAACAAGTGGGCCACTTTCGCCATTTCTCTTAAAAAGCATACAGATGGTGTTTTGAATAATGCCGCCTCATTTATTTAATTTGCATGTTGTGGGGATTTTTATGATTTTTGTAAATACGTACATTTACTGCAAGAGCCATCAGAAAATATTGTTCTATTCATCTGATCCGATCATATAGCAGTTACTTTTTCAGTATAGGTTCAATTAGGTTAACAACTGTGTGGTCTTTATATTGCTTTTTAATGAACATTTGATCAGCCCTCATCTTGTAGTTCTTATGTTTTTTGGGCCCCCTGCCCATTTGACTTTGACACCCCTGAACTAAAGCCTATCCCAGTTAAAATTTGACAAAAGGCAGGCGACATCCTTGAGTAACTTGTCTATTCATTTTCATTCCACATTACAAATATAGTATGTGCTACTTTGTGTTGGTCTGTCACAAAATCTCAACAAATTGCACATTAGTGTGTAATTGTAAAGCCGCAGAATGTGGAAACGTTCAGTGGGTATGAATATTTTTTCAAAGCAGTCTAAATATTGTGCCAGTTGACTCTATTCTTGTGCCTTCTTTGCGACATGACAATATAATCTTAAAAAAACCTCCCATAGGGTCAGGCCATCATTTTAAATGTCACTTGAAAGACGACGGGACATAAAAGGCATTGTTTCAATGGGGCACTTTAGTTTAACAAGTCTAACGTCAGTATAATTAAGATAAATACACATTGGATGAAGGAAGTAGAGTCTTAACACTAAAAGCCCATGATTAAATAAAAGTGTTTACCACCTACTGCGCTGATGATACTTGCTTCCTTCCAACAGGACATAAAATGACCTTTTTAGAAATATAAAACAGATTTTTATGATGATATCCCCTGAAGACAGTCATTTGACATTGCAGTTGTTTTCTCATTTCCCCAGGTCTGAGTGTTACATTCTGTTCATTTGAAAATGGAAGCTATCATTGTACAGTAACACCGCAAAGACTAACTATTTTTTTTCCCAAAGCAACAACAAATGCATATTTCTCTGAGAATGGAGGGGGCCAAAATTACAAAAACATAAATTGTGTTTTATTAAAAGGGTGATGCTGTTTATTTAAAGCTGCTGACTGTGGTGGTAAGTAATTTTCGACTATGACCTCATATGACTTCTGTTTTTACATTATTGTAGACTTTTTGATTTTCTATAATAAAGTGTTATTATTTATCAAAATAGATGTGCACTTTGTAATTGTCTTCATGTGTTTAAGTTATGCTCTTTTTCTGGTGCAAGTACAGTATTCTTGCACATCTGGTCTGAGTGAAAACGAGGAACACGATGCATGCTAAATGGGCGCAGTGATTTGCTTACTGGTGCCATGAATCCGCTTCAGATAGTCATTTTCTAAATACCTGCTCATAAAGAGTTCCAAACACTGATTTAAGTGCAGACCTAGTTTGAGGTCAGCCCACAGAAAGCGCAGCCCCTGCATATCGTTTTGTAAACTACGTTGCGTGTGAAGAAGGAATGATCCCTGTGACTACAAATCCAATTCCCATAACACAGTCTGTTCACACATGACTCACTTCAGTCAATCAGGGCAGCCTTTCTTCTAGTTTGCCTTAAAATAATCTATTAATTGCATGTTTTGCTGCATTTTTTCAGATTTTTTTTTTCATTACAAATGAAAGAACTAAGAATCCACGTCTTGTCAGTCGTGCATGCAGAAGGAAAAAAGCAATGTTATAATCTGGCCTCGCCTCGCGGCAGATTGGTTGGCTGAGTCAGAGTCTCAAGCTTAATAGACGGCTGGGATAGGCACCAGCAAGCCTGCGACCCGCTTTCCCTTAACAGGTAAATGAATGAGCTCATTTGACTGCAAGTTGATTAGAATACCCTAGTTCAGACCGTAGTCCAATGTCTTCATTCATAATCAAATACCATAGCTTTTGTCTTTTAAGACTACCCACAAACAAAACTCTGTGCCAAACAGCATTCTGCATTCCGACTGTAGAATATTGGCCCATTGTTCACAGGCAAAGGCCTCAAGTTGGTGAGTTTCCGAGCCACCTTTCTCATCTTCAAGTTTCACCTCAATTTTTGATCGGATTCAGGTCAGGATTCTGATCTTACCATTTTAATACATTCACATCATTGTCCTTGTCCATTTCTTCCCTCCTTTGGCAGTTTGTTTTTCTACTCTTAATTTAATGCTTTCATTCATGCATCAAAGCAAGTTGTGTCACAAGGGTGTTCACTGTTTGTTAATGTGTTGTTTATGTATTATGTTGAGAAGAAAAAAGTTGTCGAGCCATAAAAATGTCTTCATGATTATATTTTCTCTATTTGGCCGAATGGATTTTAGATATTAATGTTTGCTCTAGGACTTTTTCTGCAGCGAGGCCAGGCGTTTATGGGACCTCTCTTTGCAAGTGGTGGAGACAGATGGTCACCTCACACCAAATCTTAGATCTGCTTGAGGTTTCGTCCTTGGTTAGTATTGTTTTTTTCCAAACCGCAGTGACTTGAGAGCTGCCACCTCTAGGGAGCTGTTGGGGCACTTTAATATATTTGGAGTCTGCTCCAGTGGCAGCACGGTGGAATAGTGGTTACTACTCTGTCACAGAGCTCTGACGTTGAAGGTTTGATAGCGATCGAGAAACCAAAGCTTTCTAAACCACTGAATCAACGTGAAGCATCTGTGTTGAAATGGATCAGTGTTTTGAAGCACTTGAAATCAGTGTCATGAGCCAACACACTTTATGTTTTCTGAAACGTTGAATCAATTTGAAGTAGTTGTGTTGAAACCTTTCCGTGGTTTAGAGCATTTGACACAGTTCAGTATGTTATATATATATATATATATATATATATATATATATATATATATATATATATATATATATATATATATATATATATATATATATATATATATATATATATATATATGGAAATAATAAATAAAAAGCAAGGCATTGTGTGTCATTTTTACAAAATGGAACTGGACATAAAATATATAATAAATGAATATAGGTCAATGCATTGAATAAAATGCTTGCGGCTGACTAACTGATTAACTGAATAGAACAAAACAGAATAGAATAGAATAGAATAGAATAGAATAGAATAGAATAGCCGTTCTATAGTTCAACCTAGATACAATGCATAACTAACAAAGCAAATATTTAACATTTAAAAAAAAATAACAAAAACGTTTACAACAAAAAGAACATTTACACAATATAGCAAAACACAGACGAGAGATTTGAATCCTTCCATGAAAAAGGATACTTGTGTCGCAAGCACTTGACACGAGTCAATTGTTGAACTCTTGAAGTTCCTGGAAAAAACACAGACTCCACTTGACAACATTTGTGACAAACAATGGCTTCAAAAATAGAAAGTGGAGGAACACAAAGTCTGTCAGAGTTGTCAAGCAACGACTCAAAGAATTTATGTGAAAAACTGGTGAGCCATGAGTGGTTGAAAAAGACAGAGGAGCAATGATTGTCTCGCCGTGCAAAGTTTTGAAAATAATACAGAGGATGGAGCACCAACTGTAGCGGGTTTCTGATCCCAATTGAGGAGCTGTAAATCTGCCTCCCCGTTGGTGTTCGGTCCGTGTTTTTTTAATTTTTGTTTTAAGGCTTTGCATCACAAAAGGATTACCCAAAGGTGAACATTCCATCTGTGCCTCACCTTTTCTTGCAGTTGGAGCAAATTGGCTTTGGATGTTTCCATCCATGTAAATTCTCAGGCGAGCCCATAACCCATCCACCCATCAATTTTCTCCCCTAATGTTTCAAATATTAAATTGGCCAGAGTCGTGCTAACAACTGCTGAGTCATGTAATGGCTGGTGATAGTGAGAATAAATACCTAAACATTATACACTGGTATCTTGTTTGCAATATGTTATGCTATTGTAGTCTGTAAGGAAATATTAATGTAAAATTTGGTGATCATGAAGTTGCTAAAAAGGTCATTTGTCTCTACTTTTGTACAGTTGCGGGCCTGTTGTGTTCCATCTGTATTATTTGTACTCACAAATTGGATGTAGCCTCTTTGACATAAACAATGTTGTCTAGCCTTGTCTTTTGTTTAACATGTCTATAGCAAACAGATGACATTGACAGTCACAGACCAGTTTTAATTAAGCATTCTTGCAGTTAGTTCTATTTCAGGAAACATTTCTTCAGGTACTCAAATGGATGTCAGCATTTTTTTTTCAAAGCGCATGACTGAAAATCACATTTTTGAATCTCAATTTATCTGACTGTGAAATGAGAATTGCATAGAGGTCCTGTGTTCTTTGAATGTGTGTTAGTGTATTAAATGTTTTAAAAAATGATTGTAATGCATACCTAATTACCTGATATATACATGCATGGGCAATACTTTTATCAAGGCAGTGCACTTTGACATTGTGGCTAAACACAGCTCTCTAGTGGTCAACTACGAAATTACAACTACAGATCAACACGTTGAATGCCATGAAATGTTGAATGTTATAATGCCACAGCAAAGCACACATACACACACACACACGCGCTTTGCTGTAAAATCTTTAAAATCATAACCGATCATTTAATGATATCAAATGAAACATACGATTTATATATATTTACATAACTTTAAAGTTGTAAATCATTCTCTAATCTTATCAAACACACACAAAAAAAATATCCTTAAATACAATGTACAACATTATGGCCAAATAATTACGATGGCAACATTGAATACAACGAATATATGTTTTATGTGATTATGGTTGGAATATTTTTTTTTAACCACACATGTGTAACATTTAAATTTGCTTCAATCTAAAAAGGCAGAAAAGTAAAACAGTGTCTTTCAAAATGAACAGTTCATATTGTAGTGTCTCATGGCATTGCATGTATTGAAAATAAAATCCCCAAACCAGCTGCTGTTGTGAGTTCACAACTTAAAAACTGACTCCAACGATGATCTGAGAAGGCTCTGAGTGTCCAAGCACCTTCTTTGGTTTCTGAGTGGTTTTGCGTTCTTCAGATGCATCAGGACCTTTGGGCACAAAAGGTGGGCAGAATGGTAGGTAGCGACTCCATGACAAAGAAGACAAGTGAGTGCTCAGTCCAAAAGGCAGATCATAGACTTCTCCACTCTCTGTTGTGTTAATGGAGCTGTCCTCGTGAGCTTTGTTCCAGGCCAGGATGCCTCGTTCCTCTTTTGTGCCTGTCAGACAAGCATAATTCAAGAGAAATGCGAGTGTAGAACTAAACATACCCTCATATTCTGGGGGACCTTTTCCTCATAATTAGCTGAAATATGTAACCGTTTTTTTTTCTTTCTGTTTTTGTGCCCAATCCAAGCATTGCTGTGGTGTCATCTCTGCGCCAGTGAACTATGTTGGAGGGAGTTGAGAAGCATCATCATGGCAAATTTAGTCCTATGTTGCCGACTTGTGGAATTCATTGGCAGCTACAAAAAAATTTTTGATTCTTCCTATTTACCGTAAGGGACTCAAACTGCACTGTCACTGAATGTTGTGTTATGAATGAATTACTGAATGAATTATCTTATTTTGAACATGTAAAAAAAAAAAATAAATAAATAACAGAAACAGCAGATAACAGATAAAGACAATTTGGGGTTGTCATGGCAATGACACATTTGTCCTTAATAAAAGCCTGTGTACAAAATACAATGAAAAATAAATTTACCCCAGTGGGGATTGGCAAGGCACTATATTGTCATTTTCAAGTTTTAATTTTTTAGTTGATGTTTTGTGGTTCTAAAAAAATAAGACCCATTATGAGATTTAAGAAACCAAAATGAATGTGAATGCACTCAAGCAGTCACTTGCGGCCATTTGATTTTCATATAGATTAAAAAATCTTAACCTCGTCTACTGAACTTTTGTAACTCGAATTGGGAGGTTACGGATTCTTTTTTTTCTAAGATCATACCTAGAGTTTATAAATCTTGTCAGTACCGTATTACCTGGAATTGTGTTGTCTAGTAAGAAACCAAAGAAGCCTCCAACAAACATGCTGGTTGTGAGAAGAACTTGTAGTACCTGGTCAATTCCAGCAACACCTGCAGTGAAAGCATGACATCATGTATTATTTTTGGTGGTGTTTGATTATTTTAGTAACGTGAAATGCTTCTTCCACCTGTAGAAATTGCTGTGGGGTTCTTTATGATCCAGTTGGGTATGACCAGACCCGAGAACATGGAGAAACCGAACACAAAGATGTTGCGAGATGAGTTCAAATCTGAATACTAAAAAAAAAATTGCAAAGGAATTTTGTTACAGAGGTAATATGTGCTGTGATAGGGTTTATTTCTTGTTTTCAGCAGTCAAATTATACATCCACCATATTTGGGCTATCATAATGGTGTACCTGTAAATTAGAAATTCCTGCTGCAGAAATAACCCCAAACATAACCATGAACATCCCTCCGATGACAGGTGTTGGGATGGTGGCAAAAACGGCTCCCACTTTGCCAAAAACCCCCATAATTATCATAAAGATCCCCCCAGCGACAATCACCATACGACTGCCAACCTGTGCAGGAAGTAGTCCAAAGGTTATATATAGTAATCCGCAGCGCAGTCAAAACAAAGTACTCATCGTAAATAAATTCAGCTTGTCAGAGGACTCACCTTTGTGATGCCAAGGGCTCCTACATTCTCACTGTATGAGGTGGTACCATTTCCCGTCCCCCAGGCTCCAGCCAGCAGACACCCTAGCCCCTCAATTCCAATTCCCCGGTTGATTGCATGTTTAGGTGGAGGCGGGGCACCTGATAGCCTGGCACATGCATGATAATCCCCAACAGATTCAATCATGGATGAAATCACACCGGCAAAAATGCCAAGTACCCCTGCCACGCTCACAGTGGGCAGTCCCCATTGACCTAAGCAAAGACAGGGTTCCTTACATCGAATTCATATCCCATTTTCAACGATAAAGACCTCAGGGTTTCTTACCAGGATATGGGAAGGTGAGCCAAGGAGCTTTACCCACTACATCGCCTTTCAGATCAGTACGAGCCAGGTAGCCATACTGGCCTGGATCCGATGGAAGTACACTGTAGACTGTTAAAATATAACACAAGAGCCAGGACAAGGAGATTCCAAGCAGAACCTGAAAGGACAAACAACGTACATTTAACTTACAAGAGTTACACAGTGGTTAAATAACATATTTTCGCTTAATTTACGTTGCATTAAGCATTTTTTTTTCAATATTTTTAAACAAACAGTGACTAGGTTGTGTGTGTGTGAGACATTCCGGTCAGTTATTTGCACAACATTTGTACAGGGCTCACCTAATCCACAAATCCAAAGAAAAATGTGATTTCATACAAGTTGTTGCACAGGAACATTAGTCAAGAAAAAACAAGAAAGACAAATGAAAATGTATAACATACCGGGAGAATCTGGAAGATGTAAACACGACTGGAGCGTATTTTTTTATCCTTGTATGTTGGCAAAGACACGGGAATGTGACGAAGGTACTGTGAGAAAATGATGATCAGAATAGTGGTTCTGCATGACAAAAAGACAATTTCACACTAAATCAATGTACATTATTGGTTAAAAAGCATTTGGCAAAATATAAAGTACTGCTACTATAAGATCTTGGTTCGCTGAACCTTTAATAGGATTTCAGGTTATGCCTCCGAGGAGATTAAGGGCCAACAGTAAAGCTCAATGGACAACCGAAACACGTAGCAGATTTATTGCCAAATTGAAACTCATTTCAATTACCACCCCAATGTTATTGTCGGAATAAGAAAGTGAATCAAATTAAGTTAAACGGGAGGAGAGAACAGATCATATCAAGCAAAAAAGTCCACGAGTCTAAAACTGACTCTGGTAATATGACTTACAAAGTAGAAATCCCCCAGTGGTTTCCTGCACTGGTGCCAGCCGAATCAAAAAGAGACAGTCCAATTAGAGAGATGGTGGGGGCAATGGTGAGAGGTCCAATGAAACGCATGAAGATCCCAATGAGGCCAGAGAAACCAATGAACACCTGTAAAAGTGAGCCCACCATAATGGACCCCTGCACCTGCGGACAAACATGCCATTTGATCATCAAGTCAATTCTATCCATCCATCCATCCATCCATCCATCCATTTCGAGAGCCACTTATCCTCACAAGGGTCACTGGCTTGCTGGTGCCTATTCCAGCTTACTTTGGGAGGCGGGGGGACACCCTGCCATGCATGTTTTTGGAGTGTGGGAGGAAGCCGAAGTGCCCGGAGAGCACCCAGCGAGCTAGGGGAGAGCATGCAAACTCCACAAAGGCGAGGTGGATTTGAACGCAGGTCCCTGAACTGTGAGGCGAATGGGCTAACCACTGCTACACCGAACCGCCAAGGTATTTCTACTTATGATTAATTCATTACAGTAGAACAAAACAAATAAACATTTCTGGACATTTTGTTCTCATGAGAATTTGACATTAGTTTTATTTACAGTATTTTTTTTTAAATTATATTTTGAAAGAGTTCCTCTAACACTTCAAAAGTAGTTGTTCGGTCAACAAAATTTAGGGTAAACCACTAACAATGCTTCCAGTCTTTTTAGTAAAAATAAGAGAAAAATAACTAATCACACATTTTTTCATAATAAATAGGAATGAATAGCATTTCTACAAAGCTTGTGGAAGATTTACTTTGATCCTTTAATCCATTCTTTTCCTGTAAAATGTAACTGTTTAGTGTGACTACAAAATCTGACCATTTGTTGCAGGCATTTTTTTTAAAGAAAAAAATTCTCAAAACCTGTGCGTTTATTTACGCCCATTATCAACGCATTTTCAAATGCGAGGCCCTGTGGAGCAGAATGTTTTGCTCTCAAATGGTACGCCAAAGTTGTAAAACTAATATGGTGTTTGAACTTGTTTCCGCAAAGTGGTGGGATTTTTTTTCCAATGATCTGTCAAGGAACATTTTAAACCGCGTCTTTTTCGTTTTGCTGGTAACAGACCAGTAAATAGAACAGATTTTTTTTTAACAATTTATAAAATGTAAAACTAATATCCAAAATTAACATTTTAACTTTGACAGCCCTACAGCATACTAAATCCTTATGTTTACAAATGCATTCTGTTTGCATTTGTTTGTTTTTTGTTTAAACCAATGCAAAACTAACAGAGGACGTCATGGTCGATTCGCATCGATTCGAAAGCTGCCATGTCCCTTTAGTCACTTACTGCTCTCATTCTAGTCTGCCACACTTCTATGAATTCACTCGAAGACGTATTGACAAGGCTCGCATTCTGCGTCCAGGCAGGACAAGTCCACTCTGGCATTGACAGCATCGCCATGGACGGTGCCAGCAACGTGAATGTCCCACCTTGGAGAATTGGCAGTCTACAAAAAATAAGAGAAAATATTTTATGAACGATCATTATCACAATGCGAGAAGGGGTGATTAGATACAGGTAAACATGTCTCATGTAATACATGAGTCAACAAGCAGATATCACTGAGTCATGAAGCTGGTTTTGATAAGATTAGTTTAGATTCACCTTTCGCCTCATTACACGTCACAAGTACAAGGCAACAAAATGCAAACTGCACACAAGCAAAATTCTACAAGCAGTAATTGAATAGAACACTCAGTATCTAAAGTCTATTTCAGTGTATACTGTAAATAAATGTCAGTACCAGAAAACACAACCTAATGTGTGCTATTTTGATTTCAGGTTTATCAGCTCTGGAGAATTTTGGGAAAGACAAAAAGGCGTCAGTGGCCCTGGGCCAGTGGAATGTGGATTTAGCAAGAATAGGATTCCATTGATAATATGTTGGGGAAATTCTTTCCCTAATCCTGGTCTGACAACAATGTCATGCCCTGGACTACACAAGTTTTGATTCATAATAACAAAACTTGATTCGACTACTGTACATGGCTCACCAAAATTAAATATCCATTACAACAACCTTATACACCAAACACATTCATTACAAAGTTCGTTTTCAAGGCTCTTCGATTTGTGTAAAGCACAAATTAAATTATAATGGAGAGATTTTTTTTTTTTTTTTTTAAAAAGGCTCCAAAAATTTCCAAAACATGTTTACGCACTCATGAGGTCGTTTTGAAGAAAAAGAAATATATCACAAAGTTGTAATGGAAACACTTTTTGTGCTTTTCCTCTTGTCATGTGACCTATCCGGTCATATTGGTGGGAAGTCACATGACTACTGTAGTATACCTCTTATCTTCGGATTCATGTTTGCGTCTTATCTTCGGATTCATGTTTGCGGCACAACATGAGATAAAAAAAAAAGTTATCTAACAATTCCTTGAAATTTTTGCAAACAACTCTGAGTATCTATCCTTCATAAAGAAAACATTTGTGAGTCAGTTGTAGGTCCATTTTTACCTTTTTTTGTGCCTGCCTGTCTGTGCCTGCCTGAGAGTGAGGATTTTGGCACATGTGAATGCAGCTAAGGAATAAGAAAGTGCAAGTTTTTAATTTCCTTTGCTTTGGTGCCTGCTCGCCTGGTTCAGTATAATAGTTGGACTCGGTCGCCAGCCGGTATGTTGGGACATTTGTGTTGAGCATGGGCGCCTCAGAGGTAAATGCTCTTCAACGGAAATGCCTACAAGTCAAAATAATTCTTGATCGAAATTGTACAATTATTATTCTTCCTGTAATGGAAACACAGCTACAGTTATAAACTAATGCTCTTCACAGCCCAAACTACAATAATAAACCAAAAAATAAGCTTTGTGACCTTATGAAACAACATTCATATAGTCTTATTTTAATTGCATTCAACTGAATTATATATGTTTTTAAATTCATAAATTAGGAATGAAAGACTAGAAAAGTCTTTTTTTCCACTTAACACAGTACATTACTTTGCAAGAGAAATGTCTCAAAATCGTTCAAAAGCTCAAACACAAGGCACACCCTTCCCTAATCCTGTTTAATGCATCCAGCTTTACTTCTATTTTGCTGTGGTCCAAACAGATCTTCTTTAATAAGATAATTCTCGAGCTTATGCTGCAATTCTGTGATGAAAATACTAGGGCCACGTTCCGATAGTACCTTCAAGAGCATAAACAACAAATAATAAGGCAGGAACATGCCAATGATAACACGGATTGTAATCTGTAGTCCTACCCACCTGACGCCAAATGTAACTTGGAGCAGAGTGCAGATTCCAGACACAAAGAAGATGGTGCTAATGAGGTGACTCTGTGTGACTCCATCATGTTGAAGACACAAGCCTTGCGAGAGGATCAACGGTATGGCAATGATACCTCCAAATGCTGTCAAGCAGTGCTGAGCAAACAACACGTATACCTAGTTTGAGACTTCGGTTATGATATCATCTATCAGATTTTGGCAGTGTGATAACAGAATTTGTGACCATAATTAAAACAAACAACAACAGTAGTAGTGGTGGGGCAGCATAGAGAACAAGAGGTTATGGCAATGTTTGGAAAATCTATGTGAAATTTTGTCATTTTCTGGGGCACCGCCATCTCTCACAAGCATGCCATAACAGAAATGTGACAACAAATTTGAATAAATCCATGTTTTCGTCGATAAACGTAAATCAAAGAATTCTAGACAGAAGTCCAGCATGTGCTTTTCAACTAATTTTGAGAACACCTAGTGGCTATTGCCCTAAGGGAGTGGTTCAGTTTTTATGTGTAGGGATTAGACTTTATTACCACTATTTAAAGACAGCACACAACTGTTGAACAGCAAGCCAAACTTTAGTATAAGATCTCATTTTGTGTCATTTTTCACAAAAAAATCAACTCACTGAAACCTTCAAATTTTCACGAGGTAATTTTTACCATGTATGTCATTACAAAGTTATATAAATAAATAGATAAATAAATAAATATTTTACAATAGTCCGGTTGCTTGAAAGGGTGGTACGAGTCATTGCAAGTGCAACCAGCAATGTCTTCCATCTAGTTGTGAATGTGGAGATTACAATTTAGAACTATACAATAGAAACCTGAAAAGCCCACAAATGGCAAAATTCTGTATAAAAAAGAAATTCAATGAAATGAACTGAAAATGTATTTGCATGCATTTTTTTTGTAAATCCAAATCCAGTGAATAAACCTGTAATATGCATTTTCCAATAAACATTGATGTTGACCCCCCTCCCAACAACAACAAAACACTATAAATAAGTAAAACCGTGGTATGTATAGAATGGGAAAGTTTTCTCAACAGATGTTGCAAACACCTCTTGACTATAACATCACACTTGTGAGTGAAGCAAATTTCACCATTAGGTCCACATATAAAAACCAAGCAAGTCTAACAAACCATGAAGAAGGCTTCAAGTGACACATCATACATCATGTGACGAAACATTTTCATTGTCTCGCCTTAGAGTGGTTTTGTTTGGGTTTGACATACCTGAATACCAAGAAGGATACACAAGTACCAAGGTGGTATGTCCGTTACACAGTAAGCCAATTTGCTGGCATCTTCACCCATGGCACTGTCATCGTCGTCATGTTTTGTTTCAGGTGGGTCACAGAAGCGTCGCTCAATCTTGAATGTTAGCATAAAAAAAATTTGAATCTCAGAAATACTATAAATTTTGACTAATACATGAGCAAACTCATTCAATTTGTGTCAATAATTAGCTTCACTCAACAATGACAAAATTCCTAATAATCGTAACTTCATCTGTGCATGTATACCCAACGCAGTCTTTATGTTTTGATGGATGAGAAAATTCGTAAACTGTGTTTTCTATATTTTTGCTCATCCGTGTGTTTGGGTACTCCAGCTTCCTCCATCATCCCAAAAAATTATTAGTTGGTTAAACAAAAACAAAACAACATGTTCTATAATTATATTTTACTAAGTATGCAACTTTAGCCCAGATAACAGCATGATGAGGTGGATGATGTCTCTTGAATTGCAATTATTTTCAGTTCAAACTTGTGCATTATCAAGACAAAATAGCCTGAATATCTTAGGACCATTTCAAACATATTTTACACATGTTTTCAAACATTTTTACATTTCATTTTCACACCCAGAATTGTCCCATGTAACAAACGTGTATCCCCAACTTAACTGCTTTAAATATCTCTATATTTAGATATTATAGATATATTTAAATATATCTATAAGTTGAAGCGTTGAAGAGGAAGTAATGTACTCACTCCAAACGTGTAGTTGTCAAGACCATCGCTTTCCTTCTCTGGAGCCATCTTAATTTCAGATGGCTGTCACAAAATAAAATGAATAAAACAAAAATTTGAGAAACCATCAGCTGGAAAGAAAGAGAATGGCCCGCAGCCTCGGAGAAGCGAATAAGTGATCGTGTGAGGAGGTAGGAGGGAGAGGTGGGCAGTGTAAGAAGGCGGTATCAAAGTTCAAACATGAGACTCTGCTCTTGCGGATTGAAATGAGTTGCACACACAGCTCATGTGAAGCCAATTAGAACAGTAACAGCAGCTGACCCGCTCGCCAGTGGTCAGTGGCACCACAGGACACTCAGACAGCATCCGTTTGTTTCCACTATTTAATTAGGAGTCAGGAATCTTTGACAAGCCGTAACATTTGGAAATTGGGGAAAATGTGCCCACCGCTTACAAATCATGGTTTCTCCGAGTTGACCTATTTTAACCAGAAGTAAGATACTGCGTAACTCAGTATGCTTACAAGACTTGCAATTTATATATTTGTCAGCAATATGAAGATTTGTATTGTAAATATACTTGCTTTACAGGTATACTGCTTCATGTACTGTAAGTAGATCTGTGTGTTAGCAGTCGAACACTTGCCTAATTAAAGGGTTGCTTTAAAACAGTGGTTCTTAACCTGGGTTTGATCAAACCCTGGGGGTTCGGCGAGTCGGTCTCTTGGGTTTGGCGGAGCCTCCGCTGTGTAAGGCAAGACACACCCGACTCATCGTATCGTTGGCCTTCACTGACCGCAGATGATCACGTTTACATTGCTTGGCCCTTCAGAGCAGTGCATTTTTTGCAGCATTAAAATAATCCAAACCTATGTCTTGAATTTAAAAAAAACAAACATGTTTTTCAGTGTTCAAGAGCCACTGCTTTAAATTGTGATTTAATACACTTACTAGTTACGTACTTAAAAATGCAGTCAATAATCTAATCAAAGAAACATGAAAATATGATTTATTTGTTTATTTATATGTCTAAAATGTATATATGTATTTTTATTGGGTCTGTTTCCTTTTGGTTACTTATTTAATGTTGATATAGTTTATCATTTAAAAAAAACTTAAAAACATTAAAAAAAATAAAAATTAAAAAGCACCAGATGTATTCTAAAAATGCTCTTCTTTCTTGTTTTCCAAAATATGATGTAGGCTGCCTGAGACACTTTCTTAGCAGTTCATCCTTCAGGGCCATCTATACAGTCAAAGTCAAAGTCAATTTTATTGTCAATTTCTTCACATGTACTTAACATACAAAGGAATCGAAATTGCGTTTCTCACTATTCTCTGCATTTTACTTGTACAATAACAAAGTGCAGTGTGCAAGACAAGACAATCCTAAAACTAGATTCTTAACAATAGTAACAGTATGCAGTATGTTAGGGCTATTTTGCCCAGTGTTGCTAAATTAACAACGAAAACCAAGTATGGCAAGAGAACCCCAAGACAAGACATAAGTAGCAGCGTATGACAAGACAATCCAACAGGACGAGACAGAGCAAGACAACTTCGATTGTGGTTGTCCCAGCTGTGTGCATTTGAGGTAGTGCAATAGACGTATAATTATGAATAAATATGGCAGCAGCAAGTCTGTGCAAATTTTGCAAGTGCTTGAGCAAAGTGTGAGTTGGGAGGGGGGTCCGATGACCTAAACTTCGTCTGCCAGCCAGGTATTTCTTCTGGCTGGGCCTGAGTGTGGGTGGGGGGAGGGGAGAGAGAGAGAGTAATGCAGTTTCTCGGGTGGGAAGGGGAGAGAGTTCAGCAGTCTCACGGTATGGTGGATAAAGCTGTTCCTGAGTCTGGTGGTGCGGGAACGGAGGCACCTCTTTCCGGAGGGCAGGAGGCTGAACAGACTGTGTGCAGGGTGACTTGTATCGGTGACAATTGTAATGGCTTTGCGGCTGAGGTGGCTGGTGTAAAGGTCTTACAGGGAGGGCAGTGGCGCACCAATAATCCTCTCAGCTGTCCTCACGATGCGTTCTAGAGCCTTCCTGTTATAGTCAGTGCAGCTCCCGCCACACACGGTGATGCAGCTGGTGAGGATGCTTTCGATGGTTCCTCTGTAAAATGTGGTCATGATGGGTGGCGCGGCACTTGCCCGCTTCAGTTTGCGCAAAAAGTCAAGACGCCGCTGTGCTTTCTTGGCCAGAGATGCAGTGTTGGTGGTCCAGGAGAGGCCTTCGCTGATGTTATCCCCAGGAACTTGGTGCTGTTCACCCTCTCCACTGCAGCACCATCGATGGTCAGTAGGGCGTGTTGGGTGTGGCATCTCTGTAAACTGACAACCATCTCTTTGGTCAGCTGATGTTTAGCAGGAGGTTGTTGTCTTTGCACCATCTTTCCTGTAGTGGGCCTCGTCGCCGTTGGAGATGAAGCTCACCAGTGTTGTGTCGTCAGCAAACTTCACGAGGTGGTTGGAGCTGTGGGTCGCTGTGCAGTCATGTGTCAATAGGGTGAAGAGGAGGGCGCTGAGCACACAGCCTTGTGGGGCCCCCGTGCTCAGGATGATCCTGCCTGAGATGTTGTTGCCAACACGCACCGCTTAAGGCCTCTGGCTGACGAAATCCAGCAGCCAGTTCTAGAGTGAGGTGCTGAGGCCCAGTCTGTCCAGTTTGCAGGTGAGTTGTTGTGGTATTATGGTGTTGAACGTTTAGCTGAAGTCTATGAACAGTATTCTCACATATGAGTCTGTCTTGTCCAGGATGGGTGAGTACTGCGTGGAGGATATATGGCTTTTCTGTGTGTGGAGTTTTGATGTGCACACCATGCTCTTTTGGGTTTTCTTTTAGTTCTACAGCTTCTTCCCACGTTTTGAAAACATGCATAATAGGTATACTGTGCACTCTAAATTGTCATTAGGTCTGTTAGTGAGTGTGAATGGTTGTTTGTCTTTGTGTTTCCTCTGACTGGCTACTAAACAGTTCAGGCTGTACCCCTGCCCACTGCCGGAGGATAGCTGGGAAGGGCTCCAGCATGCATGTGAGCCTCATGAGGACAAGCAGATAAGATCATTTTTGGCAATGAAAACCCACGGCAACTTCATCCACTGCATTATTGTCAGTGTTTCTCATTTTCAGGCCAAAATGTTTCTGAATGGATGGTTTGGCCCTCTTGTTCAAACAACTTCATAATAGACATAATTTTAGTCATCCATTTTGCTACTAAGCCATTAGCAAAACACACCAGTGACAACACTTGCGTTGGCGAGAAAAAAATTAAGATGAGAACCAAGAAGAAATAGATAGTTATCATGTATTTATTGAATGAATGAATTATGAAATATGAAAATATGTCTCAAAATTGGTACTCAATATATTGCAAAATGAATGTTGAATTGCGGTACGCATATTGTGTTACTTCTGTACAAATGTAATATAAATACTTAAAAGAATAGTTTACAGTCACATTCCAACATTGCAAACAAATTCATGTGCACACCACACACGTTTTTAGATAAAGGCTGAACCCTAAAATTTCAAGGTTGAAGGGATTTAAGTATTTTTATATATAATAATGAATCTTTTATTCATTTTCTTTGGAGATATGTAGTGTAATGTAGATTGGTTTGCTTCTTCTTCACTCTTGACTTGTAATAAGATCAGTTGGTCATGGTGATCTGGTCAGCCCTCAGGGGGCCTGCCTGCTGTGACATCAAAAGGGACAGACGCCATAACACCTAGAAGTGAAGGAAAGCGTCTCCACAGCACATTGTTTCATTCTCAACCTCGAATACACATATCAGTCGACTGGCGACCACAGGTCTCGAACTGTGGGGGACTTCAATGTATCTCCAAGAGTGTTCGCCAAGGTGCTAAGGTGGCTAGAGTCAAACACTCCACCCGAAAGGGGGCAGCAAAGGACTGTAAACAACCCAACATGCTCACCTGGCCATGGGACCACCCCTTTGGGTGAACCGGCGAATACAAAAGATGGGAGCGGAAGACAAACCAGCATCATTTCACGAAATGATTAATGGTCCAGAGATCTCTGTTTTGAAAGTGTATAATAATAGTTGATGCTGACACAACAATCACTAGGCAGTTTATTTGTTTATTTATATATTTGTATATTTCTTAATTTTTTCAGCCTTGCTTACTGGACACTAGGCACGTTTTTGTGAAGGCCTACCTTCTTAGCTCCAGTCTGTAGGAGCGCACAAAGCTTTTATGGAACGCTTGAAAACACCCTCATCCAATATTCAAACAATGAAGGAATAGTTGATGCTTACGCTTCAGTCAGTAGGCACTCTATGTCAGCAGACTGACAGGTCACATCACATACACCAGGCATGTCAAAACCCAGTCCTCGAGGGCCGCGTATCTAGCATGTTTTGGAGGTTTCTGTCCTCCTACCATACCTGATTCAAATTATCAGCTCATCAGCAAGCTCAGCGGAAGCCTGACAACAAATCTGATCATTTGAATCAGCTGCATTGGATGACGGAAAGGTCAAAAACATGCAGGATAGGTGGCCCTCGAGGACCGGGTATGGACATGCCTGACATACACAGTCTGTAATGTCGTCTTCTAAAAGTGCCAAAATTGACATGCTCTCAAGCAACGCTTTTGCAGACATTGAGGCCCGCTTTCAAGACTTGCAGGCCAAACTCTAATATATTTCGGTCTGATTCAAGAGTCGCGGGCTACCTTCTTTTGCACATTGTAAACTAACACCGACATGGACTTTGCATTAGCAAAACAAACACAAACGCGGAAGCACAGACTGGGCGCAACTGTCAAACATATATTTCAAATAATAGCACGAGCAGGCAAAAAAAATCAAATACAAAATACCTTTACGCACCAATGCAAAAACACACATACATACTCCTCTTGCAATCCATATTGTGTTTATTGAACAATATATTCATGCTGCGTAGTGATCATTTGTAAATAAAATTCACAAACTAGGCCCTGGGGCCACCTACTGGATTAGTAGTCTTAAAAGTTTCAACACGTCAAACTCATTTTTGACCAACAATCAAGGGCCCATTGAAGGGATTAATACAGTAATCTTGAGAAATGCATTATAAAACAACAGGTTTACAGTATATTTAGAAATGGCTATTTAAAATGGCCGTCAATGGAACAAAAACTGGATTTAAAATTCGTTCCAGGTTATTATTTTCTGAGCACCAATCTGAAACAGTTAGGGACTAGTCCAAAAAATTGTATCCGAAAAAAATACAAGGTTTAATAACCTTTGTAAAACAAAATTGTGTTTCAGCCTGATGCAGCTATTTTAATCAGGAACACACACTGTACCTGCACAGTTATTTTAATTTCAGCCTTTAGTGCCTAGGCTTGACAAGTTTCGATAATGCATGCTGTCAAACTATCACATGATGCAAAGAAACCACTAATGTTAACTTAGTTTTCTAATTTTCTCCACCACTGTATTTCCTCTAAATTGTATTAAATAGCTTTATTCGTCAAAGCGTCTGATAACATTCCACATCCCTTGAATTACTGTGAGATGTCCAAGAGATGGAGTACTTTAATCCGTACTTGGACTAAACTCACACAAGTCACAGGATTCTTTATCTTTGCTCTAAAACACCATTCTTGGTCACACTTTCAAATGTAGACTAACATTACAACACAATATTTGAGAGAATACAAGATAAAAAATGCTTTGAGAGTATGATACGATAATACCCAAACGAAACTAAAGGACATGGATAAGGTCGGCGTGTATTTTCTCTTGCACAGAAGTATGGCGGAGTTCTTGGGGGGATATGAAATGCTTCTGTTACTATAACTTTTCTTCAACTCATATTACATGTATTTCGGTTGAAATGGCTACATATTATTTCTAAGTCCACTGGAGCAATAGTGTTAATTTATGGATGATTTTCAATCCGTCAGCTAGCAGAGTTATTTAGGGTCGCGAAAGGGGCTTCCGGGAAAATCATTAACGCTGCTGTCATCAAGTCAGACGCGACGGCACGCGCATATTCATTGAAGACAAAGCCGGCATATTGTAATATGGCCCCCCCCATTGATCCTGCCCTCAAGCCTTTTGAATACCTAAGGTAGAAAAGCATAACTAAAAAAAAAAACCCATAAAAAAATGTAACACCATCTATTTACAAAGTTGCCCAACCCTCCAGGTTACAAATTATCTGGTTGTTTAGTTATATATGCACAGTAATTTTGTATAAAACCACTGGTGCAAAGGGGCAGCACTGCAACGGAGCGAATACAATGTGCGAATCACAGTTCAGAGGTCCTGGATTCAATTCCAGCTAGCGCCAGCATTCCTGTGTTTAGTTTGCATGTTCTCCCAGTGCCTGCGTGGTTTCCTTCTGGCACACTGGCCTGCTCCCACATTTCCAAACCATGTATGAAAGGTACAGTATATTGGACACCCTGAAATTGGTTGACTTTGTGTGCTCTGGGGTTGGCTGGCAACCAGTTGAAAGTGTCCCCCATCTACTGCCTGAAGACAGCTGGAATAGGCACCAGCACGACAGCAACCCAAGCAAGGATATGCATCTATAGGAAACGGATGGGTGGATGGATATTCAAGTTGAGGTTCCTCAATCAAAGTACAGTATCAGTATCAGTATCAGTATAAGAAACTCTGTTGACCTGTGTGCATGAGAGGGAAAAAAAATCAACAAAATGAATTTCGAGTATTGATTAAAAAAGCTTTACTGTTTACATCTTAACAAACAGCATGACTGAGGAAATGAAGCATGTGAAGAGAGTAAATCAGCAGCTTAACATCGTGACCTTATTGGACACCCTCACCCTCACTTGCGTGCACATGTGACTGCATTTCAGAAGCAGGCATAACGTGATGCCATGCAGTGACAAGATTATGTATTATTCTCAACACAGCCATCTGTTTGTTTTTATTAATACAGCATTGTGGCAAAGAGGTTAAAAATGAAGTAATATCAAGTTTAGCTTCATGCGGGCTTTAATTTGTGCATGGCTCTTGGGTAATGCATTTGATCAACTGTTTAAAATAACCTCTAAAACTAGAGGAAAAAAGCCAGAACAAAACACACATAACATGGCCAATGTCAGAGAGGTCACTTTATTGTCATAGCGGTAAATACAATAGTGTGAGCTTCATATGAAAGAGTAAATAAAGTTCATGTTAAAATAGTCAAAAATGTAGCAATAAATATTATTCTGTTTGATGAGAAAAGTAACTGGTGGAGGAAAAACGTTAATCAACTCATCACGCGATGATCTTCACACTTGTGCTAAGCACTGCATTGAATAGATTTTTTTTCATGTTTTTTTTTTGTTTTGTTTTTCAGTAAATATCATAACACATTGTTGTGTGAGATCAAACTACAGTAGTAATTTATATTTAGCCCTAGCATCAATACTTTCTGGAATTTGTTAATCTATTTAATTACAGAGATTGTCACAGATGTATTTCATTACTGTGATGTTAAGCATTTCTGTAAACGTATGTTATATTTGAGCTAGCCATCTAATTATCCAGAGCGATAATTCAAAAGTGTGAACGTGCCCTATGTAAAATTGCACAACTATTTCCATGAAATCACGTTTCAATTGCGGAGCTGTTTCAAATTCCACATGGTCAACAGCAGTAAAGCGTGACATAACCTCTATTTACATGCACATGAAACAATTGTTATATTTTACCGGGATAGAAACGTGTAAAACTATTACTAATGTCAATGAAGCCAAATGTTATTTTATATTTATGAGATTACATTAATTTCAGGATTTTTCTCGAATAAATATCGGTCACCAACATCCTAGGAAAAATTGAGTGATTAGAAGGTAGCTGTTGAAAAATGTGGTTAATGACGACTAATTATGGAAGATTTTGTGATTAATTGTTGAGATTGGCTCGGATGTCAAGTGCGTTCAAATGCCGTGGTTTTAGCATACACCACAAGAGGTCAGTATTAAGCTTTCATCCTACCAATTCTGAGAGGTGAAGTTAGGTGCGATAGGCCACAGAAGGGACAAGGTCATAAAGATTGCCGCTCCAATAAATCCACTGATAGGACCAACAAAGGAGCTCCACTTTAAAGCATCTGCTTTAATACTTTGACAATTTCCTCCCTTTACCTCACCATGTAATCAATGTAATACATTCTCTAAGTGTGCATTCTTGAGGTAATATTAGCACACTCAAAAATGCAAAAATGTGTGGGGAAAAACACCGGTGTAAAAATCGGGAGACGTTATTGTGAAAACTTTTCACTGCTGATTAGATCTTTCCTAGAAGTATGCTGTTACATGGTGTTGCTGCTCCTCCCTCCATGACGACCATGTGATACAGGTTGATTATAGCCCTCCATGCAAGGGAGGCCGACAACTTGAATGCCCTCACCTTTCAGGGAGCAGAGTGCAAGATAAGCAGCAAAGAGCAGAGGAGGAAGTCAGAACGAATTTTCTTACCTCAAGGGGTTTATGCTGAACATTGGAGGGGATTGTGTGCTGAACATTTCTATATTGAACAAGCTCTAACACATTAAAATGCTGACCAGGAAGGTTCCTGACCTGCAAACATGCCGAAAATTATCCCATTCCATCGAGGAGATTCTTAGAAAACCCACTTGCACCAAAGAAGAGGAAACAGTTCATCGCAACTGGTCCGTTATCAAGGAGAACACCTGGATGTCAAACCAGCTTATTCATGGAGGTATGACCATCTCATAAGCCTCATGGCATGTGCTCTGTGTATGGGTGCACAGCTTCTAATTAACATGTTTGTTTTACCTAAAGCCATTCCTGAAAACAGGCAGCATGAAGACTCTCCAAAAAACCCTGCAGATTGCACCAGTGAGTATCTTACTGAAAAGAAAAATCATATTAACGTAATATGATGAAGTCATAATGATGCAAGAAGAAAGTTGCAATATTTGGGATGAAATTGTATCATTCTTTGAAGCTGGACTATCAATAGATTTGTAGAATTAGGAGCACAAAAGTAGAACTCAAACTTTTGGTTGAAATAACCTATCCAGACATATTGTGTTTAGCAAATAGCTACTGTTCTTGAGTGTTTGTCAGAATTTTTGCACACAGTTGCACACAAATTATGATCATGAAAAAGCCTGCATTCATTGTCGTAATTTTATAATTCTGTTTTCCTTGAAAGCCTGTTTTTCATATACCTTGTAATTCTATTCTTCTTTTTTGATAACAGTGATATCAGTAACAGTCCCCCATTTTGTTTGTTTGTTTAGGTTTAAGAAAAAGAAGACAAACCAGGGTCACTTTTACACCATCTCAAGTGCAGGAGATGGAGAAAGTCTTCCAGCAGTCTCACTACCCAGATGTCCACACCAGAGAGCGTCTGGCCTCAAGCCTCTTCCTCACCGAGGGGCGAATACAGGTACACAAGATACACTGTGTTCAAAACGTACTTATAATTAATTTTATTTCTTTAAAACAAACAAAAAAAGATGTAATTTGTTTTCTTCTTTAGATTTGGTTTCAGAACCGCCGGGCCAAATGGAGAAAGACTGAAACACTGAGAGACATTCAGTTGATGGACATACACTTGCCCAATGATTCCCAGTTAACTTATAAGGTAAACTCTAAATATGTTTTTTCACGTACATCCACACACACTGAATGCTTTATTGGGAACTCAACTGCCCAGTTATGTAACGCACTGTGAATTTCAGCCCTCCGAAAAGGCAATGTTCAATTTTATATGTCAGTGTCAAAGAGGTTTTCATTTGATTTGAATATATTTATAGTATTAAAGTTGTGGACGCAGCAGACCACCTCATGAATTGTCCTGTATTTGAAAGTGTGGTTTTTGTTGTTGATAAAACAGCATTAATGAAAGATTACTTAATCAGGTATCTAATCAATGAAGTCTATCATCAACTAAGCTGTTTGTGGTTGTCTTGGGACAACATATCATCAATATGCACCCTCCTGTCACCCCATCAGAGACCGCGGCTGGAGGCAATCTGTTGGCTGCCATGGTGCTCACAAGAGACGTTACATTCAAGACTGCTCCTCACAGCAAAGTCACCTTCCAGCATGCTGACTAACACATATTTCACACATCACAGAACTCCGTATTTTGAACCTCGGGTAGATGTTCTTTTCAATGACGACGCGATTCGGTTGTGACAGTAGCATCGCAATATTTGCGATTCAACACTTGATCGATAATAACAAAGCTCGTTGTCTGCATTTCATACACATCAAGGCTACATTGTTTTATTTTGTGATGCATTTTTGTGCCATAGATAAATTATTTTCATGACATTGCATCCCTTTGTCGCTGATAAGATAATATTCCGTGTTCATCTATGTGACTTTCTGACCACCAGCCCTTATCTTAATTTAAGCTTGTAAACTGAGGTTGCGCGCAGGTCAGCTGGGCAAGTTGGGGAAACGTGACAATGTAAATGTACAACAATCAATGCAGCGATACCTTTCATTCATTTTAAGAATAATTTCTTCATCTTGAGGGCTTTGAATTGAAAATTAAAATAATGTATGATCATTTGTGCATGATTACTCTGTTGTCAGTGAATAAACTGACTATGTAATGTAATACACACTGAACAACTCAACTGACTGACATTCTTTTTTTTTCAATGGCATTCTTTTTTTTTGGCTCAGTTTTTTTTTTTTTTTTTCCATGTAGTGTGATGTCATGCGGTCGACCAACACTACCTCTCCAAAAACACTGCGAGATTGGAGGAGAAATGTCCGGGGCAAATTGTTTATTTGCTGATCTACTTCAAGGCAGGTTGAATATAGACAATATGTACACAAGAAGGACATACGACCATTACTTTCAGTTTGTCAGAGATAAAGACACTTAAAAAGCTGTCCACCGCAAAATAAAACCAGTAATTTGACAAACCATTTAGATCGGGGCCATAGTGACATAAAGTTAGCAGAAAGAAAACAAAAGAAATGATTTGTACTGGTTTTCCGCTAAAGCAAACCTTTCACTGGATGTGTAATGAGCGTAATAAGCTACAGATAGAATGGCAAATCCATATTTCCAGTTATGGTGGTGAGAGTAATATAAAAGTAATGCAATAGTAATATAATGCATTATATTTCAAATACAGTAACATTGTAATGTAACTAATTACTTTGAAATGACAGTAATAAATAATAAATAATGCATTACAGTTTTGACTGTTTTAACTGCTCGTTAGTGGTTTTTTGTTTATTGTTCAACAAAAAAAGTACCCTTCACTCTACAAATATGCTTCTTTTTTCAGTGTATACATTGTTGTAATTTTCAAAGTCTTACAAGACATGTTTTCTTTATTATTAAACACCAATGCACATTTTTTTTTCCAAAAAAACAAAATCTCTTCTGAAAACCTTTTCAAAACAAAATACTTTATCATATGCATTGTTCAAAAAGATTTTGAATAGAGTTACTACTCAAGGTTGCTTTATTTCTTAAGAAAACAACAATGTATGACACCACTTGTGTTTTTTTGTTTGTTTGTTTTTTTTCAAACAAAAAATAAATGAATGTAGGGAAGTGTGATGGCTGGCTTTGACATACTGTATTTCCAGCTGCACAGCAATTATCTGTCATCCATCCACACATTAGAACAGGGGTCCTCAAACATTTTGGAGTCAGGGACCGTTTTTTGCAAAGCAAATGTTAGAAGCAGTCCCATTGCAAATGTTTGCGGAAACAAAAAAATAATAATTTAAGTCAAACACATGTGCCCTTTTTAATTGAACAATAGATTCAATTTGACAACAAGTATATTTGTTACTTTTCAGTCATACTGAGGCTTACAAAAACTGAAGTTTACAAAATTGCACGCGTTCTAAAACCTATAGTATTCACAGACAACAAATCACAGTCACATTCACACCTATAGACAACTGGGAGTTTTCTATTATTCTAATATACATGTGAATATGCAAGATGGGAGTCAAGATTCACACACAGACTCCCAGAACTTTAAGGAAAACATTTTAAGCACTAATAATCTCAATTTAGCATTAAATAGTATCATAATGTAAAACTTTTGGAGTGCATATTGTTGAACTATTTTGACATACGGTATACAGTATCACTTTTGAAACACCTTCAAATCCAATGTGTTTATCTTGTTTTTTCATACATTTTAAATTGTGTTAAATTAATGCAGACAATGGAGCCAAAATGTTTTGAGAACATTTAAATTTGAGGGTGTTTCCAAATTATTCTAAAATTAAAATATCTAAAATTTTGGCTTGAAAATACTTCAAACATAAACATTCACGTTAATGATTTTCTGCTACATATTCATCAGTAATAGGTAATGATCAATCATAGTCTTGATAAGCTCAGTTTACAGATAAGTGGTCTGATTTGTATTGTATTATTCATTTGGCGTTGACATTCCGGTCAGTCTAATCATCGCAGCAACAGGGTTACAATTTGCAAGTAACACATTTGCAAATCCAGACGAATGTTAGCTTTCTTTTAGAAGTACAAGCTAGCTGTTTAGCTAATTATTAGTGGTGACCAAGAGGTGAAACCTATTTAATAAGTAAAGAAAAAATAATAATAACAATTGTCTTATTCATACCAGGGTTACACACAGTAGGGGGAGACATCTAATCGAGGGTTGATTAAAATGTGAAAAATCGAAGAGGGTGGCAAGGTGGAACAGTAGTTAGCACTTCTGCCTCACAGTTCAGTGTCATGGTCTGTTGGATTTTGTGTGGTGGGTTTATTTTGAGGGGTTTTGTTCTTGCATTTGCATAGTTTTTGTTAAGCTTGTGTCACCCCGCGTTAATTTTGATTTGGTCCACCCATCTGCCATTACCTGACCCTCGTGTGTCCACCAAGCCGCTTCCCTTGCTTATTATTTCCTCCCCACCTGTTGCGTGTCGGTAATTAGTTTGTATGTGTATTTAAGCAGAGTTTTTGTTACAGTTAGTGTCGGATCCTTGTTGTAGGTCAAGTATGTTGCAATTGGTCTGTGTATCCCCATGCCCACCTGCCCGTAGGGTCTTTCTGTTTCACCAGCCTGCAGCATAGTACAGTGAGCCCCGTGTTACGAACTTAATCCGTTCAGCGGCTACGCTCGTAACTCGAACTGCTCGTATGACGGGCAATCCAAACCTATGTTAATTCGTGAATGCGTGCAACGCCTGCAAAAACCTTAGGTAAAAACATCACGACTTTATACACGTATTAAAAATGAGTAACATAACCTACTGTACAGTTAAATTAAATAACATAAATATACAAAGGAAAAATGACATTTACCTTTGGGGCGACGTGACTTGAGCTGGGTGGAGGCGGAGGGGAGCAGAGACCAACCCGCAGAATTTATTGATTTATTTTCTTAAACGGGAACTTTTCTCAAACTAGAACTTATCACCAGCGATTTCCTTCTCTTTAATCCATAATAGAAGAAGCCTCTCAATTTTGTTGTCGATCGAAGTCCGTCCCCCGGCAAGGAAAGTCTTGCCCTTAGAAGATTGGAGCGGTTACGGCCATACTCACGAGCCATGCGTGCGCCTCCTTCATATATTTTTTTAATTATCTCCTGCTTGGTTTCTATTGTCATCATCCGCTTACTTCTCCCTTTACCGCCACTAGCAATTTTAAAAGCCGTGTCTAACAGATAAAGTTTGCAAAGTCTTAACAACAATCCTTCCTTCCGTTTTTGACTCATTTTCTCTCCTTCCTTCCGTTCCGACCAGCTGTGCCATCAAGCTAGATAAAGGCGTTCGGCCAATAGCATATCGGCATTTCTGTGATTGACGTGATGCCGGCCAATAGCATCTCCGTGAGTGAGACCGAGACTGACACCGTGATTGAAACAGTGACTGTGACATTGTAAGAGCAATATCGTTCTTTGTTGCCGTGACAAGCTTTAACTACTGATTTTGACGACGTGGCAAGGCGAAAATATATGAACAAATAAAATGGCTGGCAAGTCAGATTGCTCGTAAGGCGACTGGTCTGTGCGTAAGTGGAGGAAAAAAAAACTCCGCGGAGGAAAAAAAAACTCCGCGGACCACGCTCGTAGGTCGAAATGTTCGTAAAAGAGGGTGTTCGTAAACCGGGTGCCGACTGTATTTTTGCTGTGCCGTTTCCAGCCTTTGTTCCTGCTTTTTCTGCCACAAATAAAAATGCCTTTCTCATAGCCCCACCTGACCGTGACAGTTCCAAGTCTAAAGTTCAATTCCAGCTGGCTCTGGCTTTCTTGTGTGGCGTTTGCATGTTCTCCCCAAGCCCCCATGGGTTCCAGCTGGGTGCAGCTAGGATAGGCTCCAGCAAGCCAGCAACTCTAGTGAGGATGAGTGGCTGTAAAACATGGATGGATGTACAGAAAAATAGAAGAGAGGACAGACCTTTGTTGTACCCATTAAAAAAAAACTGATATCAAGTCCAGCTCATTATTGATCCACTGCTAGCTTCTTCCACTGTGTTAAAATGTTAATGATAACAGGGTTTTGCAGACATTTCATGAATAATAATTATTATTTGAAATGATGTTATGTTTATTACAAACAAATGCCCCCATGGTTACAAGACAGCAATGATAATACAACCCAAAATTTAAATAAACAATTTAATTTCAAATTCAATTTGATAATTGGGGGCTGGAAAAAAAATTTTCAAAGAGAACTTCAGACTTATATATTATTAATAAAACTAGTTTCAATCATTCTTCTCGTTTGTTTGTTTTTTGTGGATTAACAATTGATATATAAAATGCCTTTCAAGCGATCGAGCCTGCTGCTTTTCAAGGATTGTGGCTTCACATGGCTCAAAAAATGGCAAAACGAGTCCAAAGCTATTATTTTCTACGAGGCTGTTGGCAGTAATTGTCAATTATAGCAAAGATAGCGCAACACAAATGTGTTGCCTCACCGTCAATACCTAAATGTCTTGACAAGATAAGAACTAATAAAAACAAGGTCTTGTGTGCAGTTAAACTTTTCACCCCGGTAATTAACTGTTTATGGCCTGTTATGCTATCGCGTTCTTTTGAATGAGGCATGCATCTCTAGATGCTTGAAACTATAATTTAATAAACTATATCGTGGGTGGAGTTGAAAAATATGCACTGACACATATGAGCCTCAAAGCGGCGCCCTTGCACCCATGAATTCGCAGAAATGATGCTGTGTTTTCCCAGGTGACCTGGTTTGAAACGTACACGGCTTCATGTATATGCCACTTCGGTTCTTTCTATGTCGTGGTCCAGCTGTTAGAGGAGGAAAATATTAAAGTTAGACCACATTTTTCTCATTTTCTGGCTTTGCTCCCGGGAAGGGGGCGTATATTCTGCATCCTCATCCTCCTCCCGTCCGCCTCTGCGCCCGAGGGAGAGACCGGGAGGAGAACCGCAGACCAACAGGCTGGGTGGGGGGAACGCGGAGAGAGGGGCAGTGAGGGGTGATGGCGGCCGGTGCGGGATGCGTAGAGTCGTTGGATCAGTACCGGGCCGAGGTAGAACGGCTGGCCCGGGAGTTGAGTGAAGCAAACGGGGAGAAGATTCGTGCCGCAGAGTGCGGGCTGGTGGTCTTGGAGGAGAACCAAGTGCTGAAAAACAAGTGCGCCGAACTGGAGAGCGAGCAGGAGGCTTTGAGGAAGGAGTTAGAACAATTGCAGGAGGTAAGAGCACAGACTATACACTCACTCGCTCAATACAAGCAGGGGGACCACATGTCTATGCACCTGTGTGGCGTGTGCTGTGGATTGTAGGTCAGATGAAAAACCTTAGTTCACAGCGTCCTTTGACTAAACTCTTTCCTTTGATGTATGTTTAATTGAAATAGCAGTGAAAATGCTATTGAATGGGTCTCTTTCAACATTCATGTTAATCCCTGTTTATCAGTTGTCGTTTATAACGCTATTACCTTCAAACAAGATTAAGGATGTCAAACTAATTTCGAGTGGCCCACAGCTCTTAGGACTAGGGAACAAATGAATTATCTCGTATGTTTATGTCTGTTTTTATTGAAGCGATGTAAGGTTCATTGCATCTATACATATTTCATCTACAATGCATGTATAAAGCGTTCTGCCTTCAACAAAATAGGCTCTGAATAATAAAAAATAAATATTGTGATCCTCCAATTACAAAGGGCTCAAGCATAAAATTGAGCATTCAAGGAAAACACAAAAGTGCTCTGCAGCAAGCCATTATTAAATGCAAGAATTAATTTCATGCATTTTCACACTAAAAACTCACTCAAAATTATATATATTTTTGGGGGGTTTTCCTGCTACTAATTCCAATTTTTCAACACTTATTAGGCCTATTCACATTGTAGTATAGAGCAGTACAAAACCTGCCGCAGCCTGTTATCTATTTTTAAATGGCGATATTACAACTTCAACCTCAGCAATATGGGGGTCCATTGTAGTAGAGGACGCATTCATAACCCCATTCCCACACAAATTAACCGGTCAACCATTAGCCTTTGTGTAGTATTGATTAAAATACCTGAGTAACACTTTCAATGTAAGACAGTTTTTAACTCTTTGGTGGTCTTGTCAAATCCTGATCACTTTTCTCAGTATGATGCAAGTTAGTTCTGCCAAAGTTAGCTCTGAAATATCTAGACTCTGTCTGCACAATTATTCGTCAAGTTAGTGTTTTAACGATCTCATTTCATGCATATATCCCAACTCTGGGCTATATGAAATTGTTTGATTAGTTGTTGAATATAAACACATCATTGTGGACTATTTGTGAAATGAGGGAAGATCTGGCCTAAAGGAGAGCCACACTCTTCATGAAGCTGTGCATAATTATTAGGCAGCTTCTTTTTCTCAGGCAAAATGGGACCAAAAAAGATTTAACTCACTTAGAAAAGTTAAAAAACAAAACAAATGTAAAAAGCCTGATGGATGGTGGACTCCTGGAATTTTTGGAGCATGACCACAAAGACATAGAAAAACATTTTTGTTGCAACTGACTAAAGGGCTCAGAAAATACGTCCATAAAATATGCATGGAAAAAAATGGTCAAAATACTTACGAGTACATTCCTACTAAATGTGCATAACACCTTGCATGTTTGTCACTCTGCACTTTCACTTGGTACAGGAAACATTTTCCAGAAGTGGTATTACTTCCACACACACAAAAAAAAAAAAAAAAAACACCTGCTTCTATCTGCTTAATCGCCATAATAGAGTGCACGCTTTGTACTACAATAAATTCACATCCATCCTCTCTGCACCTCAACTTGCATTATAACACTGTAAAGAGAACTGAAAATGCATGATTGCCCCATGCTTGACTATCATAGCATCAAAAGTAGAAGAATGAGCACTGTCCATAATATGGTACACAATATGTGACCCCGAAGCACACTGCCAAGAACTGCCGCTAAAACAAAGATTTTATTAAACAAACCAAGCACTAACCCAACAAGCAAAAACCACCACAAAGAAAGTCAAACAATAAAAACAAAAGTGTCAATGTGAAAAGCCCAAGTGACAAAAGATGTGGATGGAAGAAGCATAACAAGAAAAGGATGCCAGAAAACAAACAAGTAAAGGTAGATACATCTGTTAAAAGCTCAAAAAATGGGTGGGTGGGGTTATGTGCCCACAAAGCCTCATGAGCTGAACCTTTTTGTGAACCAGTCAGATGGAAAGCTTTAACGGTTCAAAAGGCTTCATCCCCACCTCTAGACCCATCACTACTTATACTCCTGTGCTTACAAAGCCAGCTGATTGCATCGTTGAGCAGGTGTACACATGAGGCAACACCCTTTCCAGACCCTTATGGCAGTTCATTTGCATTAAAGGAAACGCCATCAAAAAGATAAAAAGTGTACTGTGAGTGTGCAAAGTTCGCTGTAATTCTTGATGTTTCAAACTTGTTATTAATACAGTTAAGATGTGTGATCAAAGGGGTTTTAATGAGTGCCCTATCTAAATAAATCAGTGGGTTATCCATTATATGATGAGAGATGATTTTATGTACTGTTGTGCAGTGAAGTTTTGGGGCTGGATTTGGACATGTGTATTTCAAGTCTTCTGCAGTAACATTTACTCTAGTCTGTCTTCTGTCCTCGGTCCATCATCTCCTGGCTGCTGACTATGTGTACGCTTCATACACATGTGCGTACGCGTTTTCACATTCAAAACTATTCGCATAGGCTGAGGGCTTCATTGGACATTGGCCCTGTGGGCCTGCATCTTTTGGTTCCCCCTGTTTTGCCCTGAGAGACTGGAACCAAAATTTAGAAGGAACAGCCAATTAATCTCTTTTCAGTATTGCCTTGAAAACATTGGTTCAGGCAGGTTAATAAAGGGTTAATTAAATACTGTTAGCATTATTTGAAATTCCCTTAGCAGCTACTGCAAGTAGATAAGAAAGTAAGTGCATTTTGTGTTTAGGGACTCAAAGTGCTTCTGGTCTTCAGTGTGTTCTTACACACAAACACACGCACACACACACACACGTACGCACACACACATACAGACCCTTCCCACTGCATGCCTACCACCCCGGCCATTCTCTCCATCCTGTGTACTCTGTATGTTACTGGATAGTTGCCTAATCCATGGCAAGGGCCCATTTACTCTGTGGTTCTATCTTGTTAGTGCTGTCTCCGAGCAGATCAACCTCAGGCAGGACAGGGGAAGTGGAAAAAGAGGAAGCAGTGGGGGCAGTTAGTGTGGGAGTGGGACAAGCTCTTCTGCCTCAGCACTGTGCTTGTATGGCTTTACAGTGATGTTGACATTTTTGCAATTATCTCTACCAGGATGATCAGTGAGGCAGTGCAATATCCTTTCTGCCAGGGGAATATTATAAGTAAAGACTCATATAGCTGTTTCACTTGCAACCCTCCACTGAAGGAAAAAGACGTCTTCATTTATTGCAGTATATCCGCACGAAATGTGTCAAAGAATATAAGATTTATGAGTTGTTTTGAACATTTTATTCTGCCTGTGAGACATCTTTGTTTTGTTTCCTGCAACTTGATTTGCCCTTTGCGCGTTAATATGTTATGGCTGAAGACAGATATTTGTTGGTAATATATTGCCCAGAGAGGCAAAAAGGCAGATTGGTGGATGGGTAAATTGCCCGATTCACTGCGCTTGGCTCCATCTGCCTTTTGCCTCCACTTCCCTTCTGGCCAGTTGTATGTGTAAGAAGAAATCCAAAAATCAGTCACTCTGTCAAAAAGCACGAATTGTGGCAGTACAAGCAAAATTATTCTGACAGGAGATTATGAGATCATTTAACAATGTGTGTATTATCTTAGTTGATATTTGGAGTAGTGTACATAGTGCCTTGCATCATATTGAATGGTCTGTTTGTAATTTTGCTTGTGGTTCATGGGGCAGCATATACAAGTTGGTGATATACATCGTGGTGGACTACTACCATGTATTTCTACTTGTACGGAAAAGAGCTCTTGGTCATATTTCTTTTGAAAAAAGCCATCAAGTCTTAATCATAAATCTGTCCCGAGGATGCATTACAGGTTTGTCAGTCTCCTCCATTGTCTCGGGGTTCCTCTTACATTAGCTTGCAGTGCTGGAAATGAGGTAAACATAGAGGAACGGGTTGGATCAATACATCCTGAGATGGTTTTGTTCCCTCTCTTCTTTCTATTCAGTCCACCATCCCCCTCTCTCAACATGGCCTGTGGTTCGAGCCTCGTATGCCCCACACCCTATCCCTAGTGAAAGTGGGGCTTTTGCAGTGGTTTACTATTTTCCAAACTGAGCAGCAATTTTCTTCGTATGAAATTAAAGAAAAAGAGAGCTGTAGAGCTTCGGGAATGGCTTTGATGTGTCAATGGTTTTGGCCACACCACAGTGAAACTATTTAGTGCACAAAGTCAGTCATATACAATTCCATTTATTAAAGATTTTGCTCATCATATGTGCCATCAGTGTGCGAGTGGGTGGATAACGATTGTAACACATTGTAAACACAGTTTACCCTTGACCCCAGCGATAGGTTCAGTCAGGCAGCTGAAGTGGGAGACAAGGAGCCCTTAAAAGTGCCCTTGTCCTTAAATGTGTTGAACTGAAGTGATTTGTGCACGTGTGCCTGCATTCAGATCAAGAGGTGAAGGACATTCGTCAGCATCTTTTTTTCTGCATGATGGTGTCTCGTGTCAGTAAATGCAGCAGAACAGGAGGTGGGTGTTTGGGTGTGGATGTTGTGAGCAGTGAGAAAGGGATAGCAGGACAGCGTTTTGGTGTGTGACCATTACGTCACTTTGATCCCTTTGTTTTTTCTGCTTCTATGGTTGTGTTAATGAAATGGAGAACACAGGAGGCTGACCCATGGCCGGTCTGTGTAAAATGAGTGGGTCGGGTAGAAACAGAAAAAAAAAAAGTCAAAAAATCAACTGAATGTGCAGCCTTCACAAGAATGCACACACATTTTTCACCGAGCAATCCATGAACCATATGCGGCCAGAACCATAGCGACTGTCCCATATGCATCATGGATTAAGTTTAATGAAATCTAGCACTTTGAAAACAAACTAACAATCATTCAAAAAACTAATAGGACTGTCGGCTGGCACTTGATTCTCATTTTAGCGAAGCCAAGTGTTCACATGAGACGCAACGTTCAAAACCTACCTTGCAAACAGTGATGCCAAACCGATCATTTTGAGACTTGCACTCAAATACACAAATCGACCAATTGTCCAATGAGTATAAACCTCCCACAGTCACCATGAATCAGGGTCAACTAATAGAGTAATATGATATTCAAGCACTCAGTTGATTAAAATGCGAAACAAGGAGGGGTAGATACTATGCGAGAACCACACCATGCACCATTTTTAAACGTCAATATACAATTGAAAGATCATTTATGCAAGTAATTCGGCAGTTAACTGCTGTGCGACTACCTAGCCAGTAAGGTGTGGAAGAATTCACTGATAGCCTCTTGTTTTTGTCCATATGGTTTTGTCATATTGTTTTTTGTTCCTTTCATGTCTCACGTTTGAGTCTGTGTTCTTAGTTGTTCCTGTTTCTGGTCTCTTGTGCCAGTGTCTTGGTAGTCTTATTGAGTCCGCCTGCCCTCATCATCTGGCTTCCTTTGTGTCTGCCAATCAGCTCCCTGCTCCAATTGTCTCTTGTCCAGGTGTTTCTTGTTGTCTCATCATTTTTGCTTTTGTTTTGTTCCCTGCTTTCTTTCGGTCTGTTGTGTCGAACCATTGTCATGTGTAACTGCTTGCTTGTCTTTTTCCATGTATTCTTGATGGCCTGTTTTTCCTGCGTCCTGGATCCATTTACCCTTTTGTTTAATTAAATGACTAATTGCATGAACTCCCTGCCTCTGAGCTTCCCTGCACAGTTTGGGGATGAACACTGTAACACTGAGCCATGCCACCTCGTGTGTGCACCAGTTGGATACTTTTGAAAACTTGAGAAAATATAATTTCATCCTATCACAGATTGAAATACATCAAAGCCAGGCTGGAATTTCACAGGTACGCGCTCGTTAAAATTTACAGAGACTCAAATTCTTAGAGAATATATTCTCAAGTATGTTTTTAGGAAAACTGGACTGGCCGTACTCTGTGTTCTTCATATTGAGAGACAGTCACTCACTCCTACTGCATGAGGGTCAACTGGACGACAGCCGTCACAGAAGGTCCAAATGAGTCATTTAGTCACACAACATTCCACTCTGCTGGAGATTCACCTCAGAATCCCAAGACGCCTCCTAGGTTAATTAAAAAAAATTCAAAATCCAATCTTGCAACAATAAGCCTGAACTCAATTCAGGCAGAGCAAAAGGCTCAAGGCCAGTCTTTAATTTAAAAATTATTTGATTAAGAGGCATGGCGTCAAATAACAGACTGTGGTGTGGTGTGTGTTTTAGCATCCAGTTGCTGCAGACAGGCAATGGCTGCAATAAAACTTGTGAGTCATTCAGCGGAAGCCTCATGAGTCAGTTCCACCAGGCTAGGTTTTGTTGAGGCAAGCTAGTCTTTCTATTGTTGTTGTGGCTTTTTCAGCATGAGCTCCCCTTTCTCTGCTGCAGAAAGATGAGACAGTGTAATCAAATAAGTTGAGCTATCGCTCTGTTTCTCTCATATCACTCGGCCAATTCTTTGGAAGAAGCAGACAATTACCCCCCACTGCCTAATGAATTTCTAGATATAATGTTTCTCCAACTATAAATGAACTATGATTTAGTGAAAGAAGTTGTGCATTCAGCAGAGGGCAGACATTGTGGGTCGATTTCCGCACAGTGGACATTAGTGCTCTATTTCATATTCACCCCAGGCAAGTTGCTGAAGGAAAATTATGCACTCAGTATTTTGTTGAAATGGAACGAGCTCGTTCAGAAGGGGGAGGTGATTGAAGTGTTCCATCCATCAAAAATAGATGAAAATATATTGTAATCAATGAGAATGTATGCATAAAAAATATTAAATATAATTCTAATTCAAATGCAGCCAGCCAGATACTTGTGTTTTGATCCTTATGTGTTCTCATCTCAGAGCCTTGTTTAATTAATATTTCTGTTCTATTTCTATTTATGAATCTATCTCATTCTTTTCTTTCACAGAATAATCAAAGCATCATCGCAACATTATATGTTTTTCTTTCTTTCTTTCTTTCTTTCTTTCTTTCTTTCTTTCTTTCTTTCTTTCTTTCTTTCTTTCTTTCTGCATTTTTGACTCGTTGACCTTGCTCTCATCGAATGAATTCAATTCAGCAGTGACAATCAGTATACTTCCTGAATGAGTGCGCCTGTAGCCAAGTTTATTTTTAACTATGCGAACATGTGTGTGGTCGCCTGAAAGCCATCTATGCCATGTGTTATTGTGGTCGACTTGCTACTGGTGTCCTGGCAGGCACGTTAGCAAGCGGAGGGAGGAAAATGAGTATATGACACAAAACTGGGACAGCCTTTTAGCACGAGAAAGGATCATCATTCTATCTGTGCCACGCCATATATTGCTGTTTGCAACATGTAATAAGACACCAAAAATGGATATAAGTCTAACTAGCAGGACATATTAGCAATGACTGCACATAATTCATATATAGTACAATCATACAAATACATATACAAACTACTATAGAAGATCTTATTCAATTTATACATAATCTTTTTATTTTTAATACGGTATTTATTTTTGTACTACTGTATTTTCAAAACTCTTTTTGCAAACAGCCATTGATACACATATTTTCACCCTTTAATAGTTTTTCTATAAATTGACAAGCTTGAATAAATACACACATTTGCCACCTGCAGATACGCAACATAGGACAATAAGCATATTAATGGTCTCAGAGTATGCTCTACATTATTGAGAGTGTACGACATAATTAACTGCTCAATTATAGATCGTCATATCATTATGTCCAAAAGATAAGTCTGCAATTGGGCTAAACGAACAACATCAGATTAGTGTGGCAATTTTTTTTGCCAGGAGCTTCTTGGGCGACCCATTCATTGTCCATCAGCCAAGCATACAAATGTGATTCTGGGAAATAATCCAACATCCATTCTTATCAGAAGCAGACTTGAGCCAAAAGAAATCATTCTAACAAGGCATATCTTTATGGCTAAAAGCGGCTTGTCCTCGGCAGTCCTTTCAATGGCGCATCCACGCTTTACTCGTGTATTTTGTGAAAGCAGCAGATGTGGATCTTGTCAGTTGTACAGATCATCCACCGGAAAGCCAATTAAGCAGTTTTAGGATGTCATTCTGTGCATGACAGTATTAATGTAATACCATTGTTGTCGTAATTGTAATGGGCAGTAGGCATTTGGAACAAAGCAGTTATAACAGTAAAAGGAAATAAATACCCATTCAGTAAATATGTTTTTTTCCAATTATAAAAAAGGACATGGTGCACAAGTATAGATTCAAGATGTAAGGTTAAAAAAAAAAAAAAAAAGGCAAAATCCTCATGAAAGAATTATACTGTTTAAAACAAATGATTAAAACCAGTTATCTCCAAAATTCAAAAAGTAATGTTAAAAGTGATGGAAAAATTCAAAAATTAAACTAAGTTTGATAAGTGCCGGTAAATGATCATACAACCTCAAGGTTTTCCACATCACATTCAAACTTAACTGCAATGATCTTTTGTTGTTGTTGTTGTTGTTGTTGTTGTTAAGGTTAACATAGCTTAAATATATTTTTAATTGTCAACTCAAAGTTTCAACTCGTGGGTGTACATTTTATATTTATACAGTGAGATTACATTTTTTGTAGCATGTTTCATGCCATTCCTTTTTTTGTGCTTCTACTGTGACTCCAACTCCATTGCTACTGGCTGCTGATTACTCAGCTTCACTCCTTGTGAAAATGTGCTTCTGTGTATTTTTTTATAGATGACACATCTCTTGACTTGGCAATTTTCCTCATGGCTGGAATGCACATGGGGAGTTTTCTGTGTCCTTAAAAAGGACAAAATATGTATAGAGGGTGTTCTCTCTCTAGAATGTGTACCACTAAGCCTATTTATTAAAATGAAATTTAAATATATGCCTATACTACAATGACAATTAAGTCAAAATTGCAATAACAGTTTTCAGGGTTCTGATCAACACCATTTTTCCAATTAAAACAGGATAATATTTTATATATACAGTATATATATATATATATATATATATATATATATATATTCATTTTTTTATTCAAGTGAGAACACAATATTTTAAGTTGATGCAAATAGCTGTGTTGCTCCTCCGCTGCCTCAATGAATGTCTCTCTCCGTGGTACTGAACGGTGATATTTGTCAAACAGGCTGACCATCTGGACTAGTGTGCGCAACTACACATATATATGTGAATGTGTATGTATACCAATCATAAAATACTTCTTGTGAGTTAACTGTTACTGTACCACGATTGGCAGGTTGTGGAGCATCATCACTACACATGTTTAGTGGGGATTAAAGCTTAGCAAGCTGCCTTTTGGATGAAATTTCAATCACTTTTTGCTCTAAGTTTCATTGAAAAGATTACATTTTGACTACTGGATTTCAATTTCACATCTGTTACACAGGTTTTGAAACAAATGGGGCCTTTATTTTAGTACACTGGTGCCTACACATTCGAGTGTCCTGACAATTTTACTCGGGATAAAATCTGTCACATGCCATTTTTTCCCCTGAATCGTCAGTTTCCAGTGAATTATGACAAAGAATTAACAAAGAGGGGTCCAAGTACTTGAGTCTTATTGCGGCTTTTCTCAGTAGAATTTTGCTGTAAACATTGTACAAAAGGATTTACTCATTGTGTAAGTAACACAACCATGCAACTGTGCTTTATGAAAGTCTGTAGTCTTAATGATAAGACATATGAAATATCTTAGTTTACGCTGCAGTCTGAAGTGACCCATTTGTTGCCCCTATCCAACCTGTTTTTGTTCTTTTGATGGCAGTGTGAACGCCACAGATCAGATTTTTTCAAATGCCTCTCAGGCCACTTGGGTACATGGTACTAAATCCAATACATATCCGATCCTTTGACATGCGACTTCAGTCTGGATGGCCAGGTCGCATTCATCCAACTCTTGTGTAATAAACAATTGACAAATATCACAATTCTGCACTCAAAAAGGCAAAAGCGGCTTGGGAAAAACAAAACAAAAAAAACAACCAACAACAAAAGCAAACCAGACGATGAAGTTTGAGAATATTGAGAGGGAGAACAAAGTGTATTTTTTGTGTATGGGTGCATGTAGGTGTGTGTGTGTCTACTCTCACTCTCTGAGAGTAACGGCTTGCTCCAAACATTTGAGGGAGACGTTGCTGTCACGGTACAATGCACAATGCCATGGCAAAATACTGAACCTATCCCCCTCCTTTCCTCTTAAATTTGTCTGATTGAAAAAATTGTTGCTCTGGTATTGCCGCCATTTGGACATCCACTTCTGTAAACACGAATGTTCAGTGTCCTCTGGGCATGCAGGGCAGTTTTCCCGCCATTTGATGTTCACACACAGGTCACATACAAGTCACGTTTATTTGGAAATGTGAACGACCAAACGAAAAACATCAGATTTCACAAAAATATCAGACTTTACCATTAAGGCCTGCAGTGTGAACCTAGCATTAGACAAGCTAACAAAATTAGCACCAGTCTAGGTAGTTGTACCACTTAAAGTAATGGATATTGTAACACAAACGGAACAACAACACATATAGAGAGACAATATAATATTGCTCAAATCACAATCCTATCGATCTTTCCATCGAATAATCAAGTGATCAATAATTGCACTAACCCTAACCCTTTAACAATCTTATTGTTTTTGTATTGAAAATTCCCTCAAATTTTCAACAACCATAGGAAGACTCCATGCATCTGCAAGAAAGAGCCATCTAAAATTATGGATGAGAGACAATGCACAATGTCATTGGGCATTACAACATGAAATTTATTAATCCATTACATTTTAATCAAACCTAAGGTACGACTTTATGTGAATTCATCAAATGATCATGAATACAGGATGTGACTCAACAGCCTAAATAAAATTAATATTTATTTTGACCCTAATGTAGGCTGACTACATATCCCCACATTTAACCAAGACAGCCCCAATTTTGAGCTTTGTTCCCTGGCCAAGGTTGAATTTTGCCTGCCCCATATTTGTCCCGATTTTACGTAGGTCATCTCCTGGTGACGGTTTATTTATTTAGCTCAGCAACCCATTTCTTTGTCAGTCACAGTGTTGTCATAGCGATATAAAAGATAAACCAATTAGTTGACTGGAGAAGCGTTCAATGAACACTCACAGTGGTACATCTCACATGTCAATAGAAATACTAATTCATTGCACCATACCGCAATGATGAGTCCCTCAGCACATTGCAAGGGGTAGATAGACATTTTTCATTTTTTATTTGATGAACCAAAGTCAGAACAGGGGATACACATTTTACTACATTTTTTTGTTTTTTAAAATTTTACTCCAAACAAAAAATGTTCGATCAAGGTGAATGCATTGACCAGTGCCATGCTGTTGAACTGCCATTCAAAATAGTGTTTAGGATTAAGTAATAGAAATAATATTTTTTTCATAAACAGTCCTTGGTGAAAAATTGCATATTTAATTTTCACGCCCTGCAATTGGCTGGCAACCAGTTCAGGGTGTCCCCCGCCTACTGCCCGAAGACAGCTGGAATAGGCACCAGCAAGCCAGCATTAGGTGGCAATAGAAAATGGAAACTTGTTGTGTCCCAGTTTTAATTCTTGAAAATCTGGTCACTTCACAGGATTTAATTAGCCAGAGCAAATGTTTTTTTTCCTCAAATTGTTCATTCACACTGAAAATTGACTTCGAGGAAAACCTCATGCATGTGATAATTATGGAAGGTGATGACGTTTAATTGGGGTTGTAAGAGTGTAAGAATAGCTAGGCGTGCTGTATAGCTAGCGGCCTCTCCCCTGACTCCTCATTAGAAGCTAGCACAGATGGGTAAGGATTTGGGGATTTGCACACCTTCCTCATCTCCCCTTCTACGGGTTTGTGTCCCCTGTAAGCTTCTGCTCATGTGGCCTCTGGCTGGATCTGGTGGAACTCTATTGTCTGGACTCGATCCAGTAAGGCACACAAGGCTGAGGCGCTTGAGGCTGAATTCATTATGGAGATTTCTTTCTCCAAATGAGCCGCCAATCACTGATTCTGAATGAATACTATCCTGAGGAAATGCTATTCACCCTATTCACAATGTTCTTTATATGAAGAACTGTGCTATATCTGCCAAGTAGGACACTGGCCCAGGACAGCGAGGAGCCGTCATTACTATGACTCGGCATGCATGCGTTGTCACTGCTTTTCATATAATTACTAGCTGAAAAATGCGGAGCTGTCACTGTGATATTTTTAGCTGGAAGGCGGCTGCCCTGCAACAGCAACAGGCCGATCAGAGTGTTGTGTGAGGGCAGTGAGTCACAAGCCATGAGTCACTTTCTGTGACTCCCTCCTATATGGAGTGGTCAACGAATGCGGTCGAATTTTACAAACACACGGAGAATGCTGCTTGTTGTTATGTGAAAACAATCGCATTCCAAACACATGCATGGACACTCAAACATGTCCTGATACTGTATATGAGTGAATGGTTGTTTGTCTGCGTGCCCTGCGATCAGCTGGCATCCAGTTCAGGGTATACGACGCCTACTGCCCAAAGACAGATGGGATAGGCTCCAGCATGCCTATGACCCTCGTGAGGATAAGTGGCTTGGATAAGGGATGGATTGAAGATGAAACAAAAATTACCTGAAAAAAATGTTTGAAACATTTTAGTCTTGTTGATTTAGCCCTACATGTGTGCAGGGGTGTGTGTTTTGATGCCAGTGTTGCGAGTGTGCAGTGTAACAGCTCTACCATTGGTTTTACATTGCAAATTTTCCCTTTTGTGTTCTCCAAAATCCTGTAAGTGGGCCTCTGTGAGGCCAGCTTTTCCCCTCCTCCTCTTGCAGAGTTCAGCTGTTGGTGACCGTGCTTCTGCTCGGACATTGGCAGCCATTCATGTGACATGGGAATTTGAGTCCATTCAAACAATGCATGGCATTAATTAATAGTTTTGTTCTCTAAATCATTCACCAGGATACCAGTGTGGTTCCCCAGAGAGGAAAAGTAGGTAAAAGACCAACCACAGTACATGCGAAAAAAGGCGATGTAATTAAAGAAAAAATATATATAATTGCAAAAAGGTAATTATTTATGCGGGTTCCATTTATTAAATACCAAATGAATGTGCTCTGCCAATGACATTTCATTTTCAAATACGAATTGGTATTAATGACAAATTTCTTTCTCCACAAAATGGTACATACTGGTTTTGTGACATAATTATTTCGAGAGGTCTGTATGTGATGTTCCGGCTGTTCCCCTGAAAAATAGATGGCTCATTTATTGTGTTTGTTTATAGTAGCAGTTAAGGTTGCAATAGTAGCAGTTAAGGGAATTACACTGGTAACTTTTAGGTGCTGTCATTCAGAAATTTTTCTGAATACTTTGAATAATCCTTGATGGTGCTTGACGAATAAAAGCAGATTGTGCTTCTTTGCATGCAGCAGAATGACAGCTGGGTCGTGTTGTTGTCTCCTCACTGATTTTTCCAATCAAGCCTCAGCATCTTTATCATTACACGTCAGCTGGCTCTACTGTGGAAACCTGTGTCAGGAAAACGGGGAACAGTGTGTCTATTGATCAAAAGAAACCTGATCCCTTATAGACAGAGGTTTACGCAAGTGTTATTGAGGGACAATCCTGAGAGTTTTGCCTCACAGACATCACTTTGAAAGTTGTAGTCTGACATGCCAAAATCCCTTCCAGTGTTTAGACTCCTGATGTTAGATGACAAAATTTGATTTATCAAACTGCACCCTTCTTTTCCTCAGGCATTCGGCCAAGCATACAGTATCCAGCGTAAGGTGGCAGAGGATGGCGAGAGCAATGAGGAGACGTTGCTGCAGGAGTCAGCCTCCAAGGAGGCGTACTACATGGCTCGTCTTTTGGAGCTCCAGACAGAGCTGACCTTGAGTCGCTCTGTGACCTCCAACACTCAATCGGAGAATGAGAGACTCAACGCAGTTGTGCTGGATCTACGAGAGGTGAGTTTGGAGAGGGCACCCTCATAACCCTTCATATCTTCTTTCGGCACACACATGTGTTTGATTTAAAGGGGAAAAAAAAAAATCACATCTTCAACAAAGAAAATGTCCAAAGATAAGTTCAATCATTTGATGTGCATTAATATGATGTATCTTTAATCAAACAGGGAACTGAAGTCAGAAAAATTATAACGTATCAATTTTTTTGATATTAAGAAAGCCGCAAGGCACTCTGTTTAAAACTTCAACATTTTTGTTACTCAAAGAAGCAGAATACACAAAGTGAAGTTTTAAAAGAGGTCAGCCCCCTGTGACATGATGTTCTGTGACACTTGAGTGCAATTAGTCAAACTTGTACTTTTATTTCTGTTGTAGAAAGTTTCTAATTGACGGTAATATCTATCTCAACGAAATTGACAAAGATGCACTAGTCAAAATTTGTTTTATGTTTCATATCAATAATTGAATACAGAGAGGATTCTGTAGTATTTTCTGGGGTTGCCAATATTGAATATCTTTATACGCTTTATTCGATAGATTCATCGAATAATCTGGATGAAGTCTTAGTCCGCATAAGTGTATTAAAACCTTGTTTTTCTCAATTATAGTGTAATGTAGCATAGACAATTAGTTGAGAAATTATCATTCATTGATGTGCATAATTAGTGTTTAAAAAACAGCTAAACAAAAATGAACCTAAATCAAATGAGAGGGATTGATGTAAATGATAAATGGACTTGTATTAATACAGCGCTTTTCCACCTCTGATACTCAAAGCGCTTCACACTAACTAATGATGCAACATCAAGAGCAACTGAGGGTTCAGCGTCTTGCTCAAGGACACTTCGACATGGTCACGATGGTTGGGGTATCAAACCCACAGCCTCTCGGCTGGGGGACAACCACTCTCCCACCGAGCCATGCCACCCCCGAACCAACAACCTTTTTGAAAGTTATTCAGTTATTGGTTTTGGCATTGTCAAGTAAAAGCAGATGCTTGTAAATGTCTTATTTTGATAAAACAAAACTCTGAGGGTGTGAACCATTTAAGTTAAACAATGGCTCTAAACGATTCCTCGATTATTAAAATAGCCATCAGTTAATTTTATCATAATTAGTTGTTGATTATCATTTAACTCTGACAGTTCTATATTCTTCTTATATTTTTCTTCCAGTGAGTTTGCTTCTGACTTTTTGACAGAAAGGCGAGCTTTTTTACACAGTATTAGCATATGCCTAAGTGAAGGTCTCTCTGTAGACAATGTGGCGGGCAGAAGAGGAGTTCGAGTTGGGGTCAGACACTGGGGCCACGACCCCATTGTACGAAGGAAATCCTGGGCTGAACTGCAAAATAAACTAAATACCCTGAGGTCGGCACATGTCGGAGTCAGTGGGCAAGTTTGACACTTGCTAACAGTATTTAATGTTATGTACCACCAAATACATTAACCCTTGCAAGGTTAAAAATATATATTAAAAATGTATATTGCTTTCTCTACTCCTTACTTAGCCCATTATATATAGCTGTACAGTTAGGTCTAGATATTAAAGTATACTAGTATAAATGCTTAGCCTCTATCAGCTTCAAAAGTTTTAGAGCTGCTGTCAGCATTTGTGAAGCTCAAATCGTTTCTTAATGATCTGCATGTACGGTCTAGTCATCATTTATTAAAAGCGAAAGCATTGTTCACTCTCACTGTACGTATACACATGCCCGTACTCATACACACACCAACACACGTGCTACCAATACAGTTTTCTCCCAATGATTGCAGTACTTATTAGTCCCTGCTTTCTTATATTTAAGATGAACTACACATTCTTCAAGAACATTAAATTGCAACTGGTAATGAGAAGGTGGTGAATGTTCCTAGGGTAAAAATAAAAAATGTGAATGTTACATTGCAGTTAGCTCCGGGCAACTCTCAACACACATACATCGTATAACCTAGCTACATTAATAGCCCACAGAAAATGCATAAACCACACAAGCTGCACGGGAGTCCTACTGTCAAACTAAAGCAGGCATACTCACAATTGTCAACAAATATTATGCATGTTCTGTAAATTTGTTCAGTATACTTTATTAATTAACATTGCTTGTTCAGATTAATTTATTTTCTGGTGTCATAAAATACTGTTGTTTTTTTCTAATGAAACAATCCATAGATAGGACATTGGTCCAGGGTTTTTTTTCTAAAATACTTTTTTCCACGTTTCACTATACACTACAGACAGTTCACTCACGATACGGTAGAGATTTAAAATGTCAACTTGTCTCTTGCTATGCCTCAGAGTAATGAAATGTTGGAGCTCCAGAGAAGTAGGATGAGGGAAGAGATCAAGGAGTATAAGTTCAGAGAGACTCGGCTGCTTCAGGATTACACGGAGCTGGAGGAGGAGAACATCACCTTGCAGAAATTGGTCTCTACGCTCAAGCAGAGCCAGGTCAGTGCTGAGGCCGTGAAATACTCAATTCCAGGTTTTGGCACATCATGTGGAACCTTTGGCTTCTCACGTGAACTTCTATTTATACTGTAGGTACCTCCCTATTGTGTTATATGTTAGTCATGGCTTTAAAAATAAATTAGGGTTAACCTATTGGGTAAGTTAATTTATCTGTACCCCACAAACCATGATATTTCTGTTGTATTTCCTTGTTATGTTTTACTTTATTGTGGTACTTTGCCTTGTTTAATATTCTTGGTGGGCAAACTCAATCTAAACTGAGCATCCTTCATCTTTGGACAGTTTGCTCCAATCTAAACATAGTAAATGATTTTTTTTAGCCTATTATAGTACATACTGTATTCACAACCAAACTCCACACTAGCCAAAACAGGATGAAGCACTTCCTTCCAGTTCTGGCCACTCGTGTTGAAATACGACGTCTACATTGTCTGTTGTTTTTTTCATAAGACGTCTTCAAGAGCTAACTAAGATAATCCTGATATACACAAGTATAACATTCATAAGCAGATGCCATCAAATAAGAAAGCAATATGATATATAATATAGTTTTGCTATGCCCAAACCATTTCATGCCTGAAATATACAGTATTATCTCTTCCGTAAAGACTTATACTCAGACATATTTTCATTTATGTTTGCATGGTTAAGGCAATTCGGTGAATGAGTGGTTAGCACATCTGCCTCACAGTTAAGGAGCACGACTTCTATTCCAGCTGGCTCTGGCCTTCCAGTGTGGAATTTGCATGTTCTCCGCAAGCCCGCGTGGGTTCTCTCCCAGCACTCCAGCTTCCTTCCACACTCCAAAAACATGCATGGAAGGTGTATTGGACACACTAAATTGTCCTTAGGTGTGATTGGGTGTAACTTTGGCATGTACTGATTTTTTGTTTGTTTGTTTGTTTGATTGTGTTAAGAATTCACACAGTTTTAGTAGCAACTGCTATTTCTTCCAAAATCTGTTCAAATCCGATGTAAGATCTTTCTTATTTTCTTGAACATTTCTTCCCTGTCTTCAGGTGGAGTATGAGGGTCTCAAGCATGAGATTAAGGTGCTAGAGGAGGAAACTGTTCTGCTCAACAGTCAACTTGAGGACGCTTTACGTCTGAAAGAAATCTCTGCAGGACAATTGGAGGAGGCCTTGGATGCCCTCAAGAGCGAACGTGAACAGAAGAACAATCTGCGGAAAGAATTGGCCCATCACCTCAGCCTGAGTGACAGCGTCTATGGTGCAGGCGCCCACATTGCCCTTACTGTTACTGGCGTCGAAGGCCTCAAGTTCCCAGAGGAGGTCAATGGAAGCGCTGGCTCCAACAGCAGCAACGGCAGCACTGTCAACGGCAACAATGACGACAGTTGTCGACACAACGGTCATCTTCATGCGGGCGCCATCTTGGCCAAAATTAATGGAGACTACCGGACGGGCAGAAAGAGCGAAGGTCTGCACCAGGTACCAGATCTGTTTAGTGAGCTCAACCTGTCGGAGATGCAGAAGCTCAAACAACAGCTCATGCAGGTCAGTGATAACTAATAATGACACTATTAAACCAGACCAGTATTAATCAAAGATTTCTGACAGAAATAGACAACCAGAAAAGTTTTCCCGTCAATATAAGTTCATATTGCTTCTCAATAGAAAAGCTCTTTACTTAAAAAAAAAAAAAAAAATCACATTAACATGTGAATTTCCCGAATCTATTTTGGCTGCTTTCAGCATTTAGCAGTTAAATATATATATATATATATATATATATATATATATATATATATATATATATATATATATATATATATATATATATATATATATATATATATATATATATATATATATACAAACAACCACAAAAGTGGCTTCACTCATTTGTTTTCTTTAAGAGATGCTGTTGTAACCGTTTACCTTTCTGCTACTGCCTTTAGTGCTAGTTGCAACCTTTAGATTCAACCACCAGGAGCAATGGTGCTGTTGTCTTTTGTCAAATGCCCAACAAAACATTGTCCATTCTGTCCGTCGCAGACTTGCTCAAACACAAGGTGTTCTTGAGTTTAGTTTGGCTAAGAGTTTGGCAACATTAGCATCCTTTTTGCTAATTTTACATTTGGCTGCAGTCACAGTTAAGTGATTTGCATTTGTGTGGTAAGCTAAACTTGAGCTTTGGTTATAAAGAATGCTGCTAAGAATCTTGCTGAGAATGCATATAGCACTCTACTTTTATCAAAGGTGCCATTGAGGCATTTTGTATTTAAATATGCCATTCATGAAACCAACATTTCTCACAAGCGCTTCCATTTTCATGTCTTCCTTCTGCTCATCAACCGGCCCTCCCACACACAACAAGCCTGTCAAGTTTTGCCAATCAGTCTGCTTCAGCGTGTTGATCTTTGTTTTTCCAACCCCAACAATTCAAACACAAGAATCCCAATGCATAAAAATGAATACGATCAGCATATAGAAAGCATTAAGTTAGAAATTAAAAATGAGATTAATCCTAAAAAATTCATTAATCGCAGTTAATATGACAATCCCTAATCTTTAGTGACAGTGTTCTCTTCAATTGCAATGAGAAACTTTGACATATGGCACTTGATTTGTTCTCACTGAAATCAAAATGGCCTCTTTAAAGGCAGCAACAGCAGAGAGAACTGTCATGATACATGTGCGTGGGCCATTGGGAGTGCTGTCAGAGTGATTAGGGCTTGATCGCCACAGTGAGGGGATGCGAAGCAAAAATACAGAGACAGACCAGCATCTTCTGCTTTTTGACTTCCAGGGCACACAGAGACAAACAACCATTCACGCACGCACCCAATCACACCTCAGGACAATTTAGTATGTCCAAAATATGGGCAAAATTCTCGGAAATAACTCTGAATCAATATATTAATCATATTAATCCCCCTCTCAACCAAGAAATGTGTGATAATGAGCTTGTTACATAAAAGTCAGTTATGTGAGCTGCCAGTGGACATGAATACTTCAGGGACAAATGTTGATCATTCAATGAGTCAGCAGAGTCTCTCCATGGCGTTGTCATCTCCATTCTCTACCCACATTGAGGCACCTCAAGATGCTCCAACTAATTTGTAAAGCACTGTGCATCTCAATATAATTATGTAGCCTTGTCTTTTATTGCTGTTGATTTTGTCCTATAGGTAGAGCGTGAAAAAGCGGCACTGCTCATGAACCTGCAAGAGTCGCAGACCCAGTTGCAGCACACACAAGGCGCTCTAACTGAGCAAAATGAGCGCGTCCATCGCCTCACAGAGCGCATCAACGCCATGAAACATCACACCAATGGCAAAGAGCTGGATGACCCTCAAGAGAGTGAGAAAGCTGCTGACGGCTCCCTGTCACCACAAGCCAATGGTCACCACGATGTGGACATTCAAGGGTTTGAGGTCTTGGAGTGTAAATACAAGGTGGCGGTGACAGAGGTGATTGACCTGAAAACAGAACTGAAGGCCTTGAAGGAGAAGTACAGCGAGGCTGCGGTGGGGAAAGTAGATGGTCACAGTGATGACAGAATACGCGCACTGGGCGAACAGGTTTGTTGTCACTCTTCACACAACAAGAAACGTCCGTGAGTGTTTTACCTACGGTTTTTCTTCCATGCAACAAAGACTTCAGGGCTAAGTGTTCTGCTGCTCCCCACAACAGATAAAAGACAGAGAGTTGGCATTTAGACAAGGTCAGATAGACACACCCACATCAGACAAGTACTTTAATCATGGCATTTCGCCGATGAGAATAATTTATTCCCGCACTTAAGCTCTTCTATCAGTCAATACTATGAACCCTGGTGGTATAGTTGCAATACCTGCTGCTTCTAAGGCTGGTGCTGCAGGTTTGATTTTCAGCCAGTGCCCAAATCATTTCACAAGGTTGAGGAATCCCACGTAAAACCTATGCCAAATAAAATCTTAATGTGAGCTTTGATGCCAAAAGTAACAATAGCATTTATGTCATAATCTTAATCATATCTGAATGATTCGACTGAACAGTGGAACTAATCATTTTAAACACACGTTTGCTCATAGATAATAAAAGGTAGATTAATTACTGCTTATGTATCAGGCCAAATTGTCCCCATCAAAAATCCTTTTTAAAGTGTATGGAAGCAAACAATATTTGTAGAAATAAGTTAACCCTTTAAGAGTAAAAACAATGAACACCTTTTTGGTGCATCGCCTAATTGAGTGCCACACAAATTTAGCTCTTCAAAGTTTTGCTTGAGAATTTACTCCTTTTTTCAACGAACCTATAAGGATTATTATGTTTATGTTTAACCACAGTTTGATATATAAAAGCTATACAGAGAACACCCTCTTTTGTGAGGGGTTAGGATATTTTTCCGGCTTTCTTGCTCAGCATCCAAAACTAGCTTGTTATAGATTAATCGGGGACTCTAAATTCTCTGTGTGAATGTGAATGGTTGTATTTCTGTATGTACTTTCACCTGCAACACTAACGCTGGGTATATCATGTTGGTCCTGATGGTGCCCTAAAAACACTAGAAATACATTACCAAAATGTAACCAAAACTCCTCTCATTGAATATCATGAGACTGTGTCCTGACTTCTGACAGGTTCTGTACACTTGTTTTCTTTATTCATCACAACATATTTTAGTGAAGGCAGTAATTAGAGTTAATATCATTTTCAGATTTCTCATTTGGAGAGCAGTTTGCGGGAAGGCCGTGAGAGGGTGGCGAGCTTGGAAGCCGAGTTACGTGCGTCGGTGAGTGCTGCCGCAGAGAGCCAGGCCCTTCTGAACACGGCACAGGACGAGCTGGTGACCTTCAGCGAGGAGCTGGCGCAGCTCTACCACCATGTGTGTCTGTGCAATAATGAGACACCCAACCGCGTCATGCTCGACTATTACCGTCAGAGTCGAGTCACACGCAGCGGCAGCCTCAAAGGTTCCGAAGACCCCCGAGCTTTACTTTCACCCCGCCTGGCTCGACGCCTTGCTGCGGTTTCGGCGCTCTGCTCCTCCGAGGCTCAACGTAGTCCCACGGACTCCCCGTCCAAAGACACCCAACATAGTGACACAACCGCCAAAACGGCGGATACGCCAGTTCACCACGGCAGCCCCATCCGCAACCCCATCAGCTCTGCTGTCACCAGCATGTCCCCTTGCCCATCACCGGTGCCCTCTGAGGCGGGGGGAGACCTGCGGAAGGAGCCCATGAACATCTACAATTTGAATGCCATCATCAGAGACCAAGTGAAACACCTGCAGAGGGCTGTTGACCGCTCCCTGCAACTTTCCAAGCAGAGGGCAGCAGCCAGAGAGCTAGCACCCATGCTTGATAAAGACAAGGAATTGTGTCTGGAGGAAATCCTGAAGCTCAAGTCCCTCCTCAGTACCAAAAGAGAGCAGATAGCCACACTCAGACTGGTTCTGAAGGCCAACAAACAGGTAAAAAAAAACAAAAAAAAAAACCTCCTTATATATTATGCACAATGAAAATTGATAGGCTGGTTTTGATGAGATACAGGTTATGAATATCTACTCACAGTGTCGTGCTGTTTGACACATTTAAGACTGATTGTGAACTCAGTGTTTTAGACATGAAAAGTGGCCTTTGAATATTCCTCTTTCTATACCAGTATTGTATTGCCTATAATATTTTTTAACAATGTTAACCTTTGATCTAAACTTGGTCGGTAGACGATGAAGATGAGGATTTTGTCAGAGCCGATTCCGCTGGTTATTAGTAGCCAAGGAGGTGGATAAACAATATGTGGAGCTGATATTCATTTGCAGTAAAAGGGATATTATTGTCAAAACATTAAGGGGAGGTCAGCGGATGTCCCTGAACAAACCCTCACAAGATCAAATGAGCAGCTACAGTATCCTCGTCAATACCGTCAATATATTTGTATTTATTTATTTATGTAATAATCTTTTTGATTGTTTGCTCTTCAATTGGGTACGGGCTTATAGTAACTTTGGCTGAATAAAGTTTTCCAAAAATGTAAATAACTCAAATGGTAATTTTCCAGTTGTCGTTCAGTTAAAAAAAAAAAAATATGTGCAGAACTTTCTGAGAATTTTGACAGAACATTTCGATAGCGTTGAAATAAATTTCATTTAAAACCATCCTTTTAAATTTAAACCTTATATCGGCCAATGGAGATTCAAAACAGTTGATGCCAACATTTTTTAAAATGCCAAACATCTCTGCAGGTAATCTGCCAGCCAATGGCAATACTGTATCTGTGTAATGTATCTGTCCTTATAAATTATAAAATAAGTATTAAACTAATAGCGATCTTTTTCACTTTTCCAATCAGCCGAAAATTATGTGATTGGCGATTTCCGTGTGATCAAAATCTGGACATGAAGCATTAAAATAGAAAAAAATACAAATAAAAAACAGTTATTTGGATTGCACATTCTGCCATCTGGTGGACGAAGATTTAATTGTTTTGTCGGTATATAACACTGGCAAGGCTAGATGAAGAATGATATGTGATTTGGCTGTTTGTAATAAATGAAGGAATTTCAGAGAACCAACGAAATGAAAATGGATCATTTCATCCTGCACATCTGATGCTGCTGCAATGTGCGTTCCAGATTAAAGTTCTTGTACATGCTTCATTAAGTAGTGATTGTCCACATTACAGACAGCAGAGGTAGCACTGGCCAACCTGAAGAGCAAGTATGAAAATGAAAAGGCGATGGTGACGGAGACGATGATGAAGCTGCGAAACGAACTCAAAGCCCTCAAAGAAGACGCCGCCACCTTCTCCTCTTTAAGAGCAATGTTTGCCACCAGGTGAGCTCGTGTGCAGTAATTGGTGAAAATCAAGATTTGTTCACAGGTTTGAAGACTCATCAGTGAGTCTATTTTGTTGTATCTTTGCAGATGTGATGAATATGTTACCCAGCTGGATGAGATGCAGAGGCAACTTGCAGCTGCAGAAGACGAGAAAAAGACATTAAACTCTCTCCTCCGTATGGCCATTCAGCAGAAATTAGCCTTGACCCAAAGGCTGGAAGATCTGGAGTTTGACCATGAGCAGATCCATCGTGGTCGAGGTGCTAAAGTGCCCAAGATAAAAAGCAGCCCGCCAAAAGTAAGTGGGAAAGAACTAGGTGTCAACACGATCCTTATTCAAACAGTATGTACAAATTAAACTCCACATATGATTTTTGGTTTGTTTTTGGTAGATTGTGTTGCCCCTTTCAGGAAAGACATGTAAACTACAGTATAATTATACACAATGCGTTTTTGTACTATGACATGTCGACAACATCATCCACATCCCTATTTACTTATCCAGTATTAAATGTACACGTTTATTCATTAAAAAAAAGTAACATTACAAGTGTATGGAAAAAAAAAAAATCAATCAATAAAGGACTCTCTAAATTGCACACATGCATCCAGCATGCAACCACAAGATGGCAGTGTCATTCCCCCTTGGTTTTATACCCTCGCCCTCCCGGAGTTAGTTGGGATTTTAGCACATATGTAGCATTACTGTAGGTTTTATAATAAACTTTTGAAGCAACGTGATTTAAAAACAATGTGAGAGTTGTAATGATTTGTTTGGACATAGGGATTATATTAAGTTGGAAGTAGCTTTGCATGATACAGTGTGACCCTTTGTTGCTTTTTGCCCTATACAACGGAAAGCAATATTGCATGTGTGTTGCCCATGTTATTTGTATCGCAATTGCAATCTTGACAGGGATCACATGACCATTCTCATGAGAATGCAGTAGGACCTATTACAAAAGGGAAATCGCTGTAACGAGTGAATGGATGAATATGTAAGTTTTGGGGTTTCTGCAACACATTTTGCATTTGACTTCTCTCCGTAATTCAAAATATGATTGCTCCTCTGATAAGGTAGCAAAATATAACATTTTATGTGTCCTAGCTTTATGGAGGAGCTATGGTGATAAAATGTGTTGTTTTGTAGGTGTTGGGGTACAGAATACGGTTACACAATCATACAGAGCAGCCCGGTGCGCATGTCAAAATATGTATGCAGTCAACTTTTGTAATATTTCCTACTTATAGCTCATGGTCTCTGACAAGGCATTCCCCTGACTCGCCCTTCTGGTTTTGTCTGTCTTTTTGTGTATTTGTTTAAACTGTGAGCGTCACCACTGCGTGTTATCTAATTTATCAGTTTCTTTTAGATTGTCAGCAGCCTGCTGCCTCAGTATCGTCATTCTCCACACAGCTAAAGCGAGGGAGAATATCCATAGCATACAGGTAACATGCTGTAGTTTTTTGTCCATGTAGAACAGGGGTTACCAACCGTTTTGAAACCAGGTGCTGATTTTTAATACTGGTTGATGCGAACCAGTTTGGTACACACTTCTGAAACAATAAATCTCAAATTAAATGCTATTATGAATGAATAAATTATCTTTGCGAAGATATCAATCGTGTCAAACAAGGAAATAGCTAAATATCAATATAAAAGACTTGTATTCTCTAAATCTTTGCCAGGGTTTACATTTTTCAATGATGATTTTAAGACATTTTAGGAAAGCTCAAACGTTTTTTCACGGGAGGATTATTTTTACACCAGGGTCACAGACTACTGATGTGGTCATCTGGTGCCATCTGGTGTTCATGTTGGTGACCTCTGCTGTAGGTTAATATATGTCCGTCCGTCTGTCTGTCTGTCTGTCTGTCTGTCTGTCTGTCTGCATGTGTATCCATCTGTCTGTCTATCACAGTAGCTGCCGATGGATGTTAAGGCATGACTGTCAACATTAGTTCCCAAGTCTATTGTGTTGTTGTGATCATTAAATAAAATAACATTATTTATTTATTTATTTATTTATTTATTTATTTATGCATGGCCATTGTGGAGCAAAGCCATCTTGGTAGCTGGGTAAGTTTAAATTGGACTGGGGAGTGAAAATTAGTGAATAATCCACTGTAAATATCTCAATGAAAATGTTTACCTTTAAGAAACAGGATCTAAGTTTGTCACTACTGTCTTTAGCCTTAGTTAGTTAGTTAGTTAGTTAGTTAGTTAGTTAGTTAGTTAGTTAGTTAGTTAGTTAGTTAGTTAGTTAGTTAGTTAGTTAGTTAGTTAGTTAGTGCCTGGTACAGCCATCAAGTGTTTGATCTGGTAACAATATATGTATGGTAATATAGGTCATGTCATCCAGCAAAACAATGCAATCCATTTCTTCTTGTAGAGCCCTGATTGTATTTTCACCATGACCACTGTTTGTGTTTCTTCAACCTTTCAGTCCTAAATTTCGAGCTGACCTTCAAGAACACGAAACAGTTTTGTCCAGCAGCCAGAGCCGTCTTTTCTCCCCTTGTGACCTTAGTAACTGCCCAGCCCACCAATCCCAGCCCCTGGCACCTAGCCTAGGACATAAACCCTGCTGACTGAAAGTGGGGCTCTTACATGTGGGACTCCTCGTGGCTCACTGAAGCCCTACAACGATGTCAAGGCCAAGAAGTGCTTCATGGCCCCCTGGTTGTGTGTCACAAGAGACAGGCGCGCACACATGAGTGACAAATCAGATGACTTTCCTCCTATTTGTATGTATTATTATAAACCGTTAATAATAGTGATTATTTATTTATTAGGTATTTATTAAGCTTTGAAATGGTGTTTTTCTCTTGGCTGTCCCTTAAGCCATGACTCAATTTTAAACAGATCCAACATACGCAGTATTGAGAGGGAAATTTAATCAATGTGAAACAATTTCTTGTGGTCTTCATGACTGATTTAAAAAGACTTTCCGAACCTCACCAGTCTTTCTTTTAAAGCTTGCATTTTTATATATTTCTTTTCAAAGCATACAACTTTTATACATTTTTTTAGCGCAGCCCCCAGGGATAAATGAATATCTTTGTGGTGAGTGCGGCTGGCCTGAGTTTTTGCCTTTTGTGTTGCACCGGTTCAAATGACAATGTAGGGACCAGATGCGTTCTCTTTTAAATTTGCCAACATTAATTTAACAAGGTGTGCCTCTTTAATTTTCATTACGGTCTCTAGCCTTGTTTGTGTTTTATTTAAAACAAGTAATGTGTCTTTTCTGAATGGTTCTCTTTTGTTATCGATGACGTTACAGTACATGATACAGCTTTCTATGTGAAATTCCGCTGAAATATTCCAAGTTTTACCCTTAGAAGTCCTAAGAATGTATGGTCATTAACTAGAGTAACTGGAGTAACTGCAACAACTATATATACTGTATGATGTATCCTTGCCCTCCCGTCACAAATTGTGGTGATGGTAAATGAAGTGATTGTCTCAATATGCTTCCTTCACACAGTATGCAATACTGTCCAAGCACAACTGAGTACTATGCATTACAGCAATATACAGCCCCACCCACTATTAACCCTTCACCTATCGTGAAAACTACAATCAATCCAAATTCCTTCGCTGTGATAAGACCCGAAATTAGAAGAAAAAGAACACCAAGTTACAGTACTTCTCACAGTTACAACATCATATGCAGCAGTTATGATTTGACACTGGAATGGATAACCTTTTCAACTTCAGTCCTTTTTTTTTTCTTTTCCCTGATGTGGTGTTTAGGACTGACGTCATCTACACTCAGTGCTGACAGTCGAATGAATTACAAATCATTTGGTTGAAGTTGAACTAAACCGTAAAAGTCAATAGTGTTTGAAAATACTTTTCTAAATGTTTTCTGTGTGTGGGCGTGTGTGTGCATGTGTGTGTGCATTTTCAATAGCTGTACTCATGGTTCACCAGTGACCAACCTTTGCACAATATAGCGGAATAGAAGGAGAGAAGGCTAAAAATAATAAACATGTTTTTCGAACAAAATTAGCTGAATGCTGAAGGCCCAAGTGATTTTTTTTGTGTCTCTTTAAAATTGCATTTAATCGGATTCAAAAATAAATAACGGGTCTGTCTAGTTTGTGGCATGTGATGTTTTTCAATTTTATGATGAATTTGTCAAACTGCACTAATGATATGTGATTTTTTTTATGCCAGAAACTCAAACTAATCAGAGATAGCCTATTCTTTAACAATGTTGAGAAACCGGCACAATGAAAAATTGTTACATTTTACTATAGGGCTCGTCAAGTTAAAATAACTCTGAAACTCCATCATTTCTCATTGCAGTTTTGCAGTGTAGTTTTACGAGAATTCAAAGTTGTTGTTTTTTCACAACGTTATAATTTTTGCTTTAATAATTGGAAAATGTTTAATGTCTTTGCAAAATACATTTGACTTGTAGCCAAATTGTGGCTGATCATTCAGTACAAAATTTTACTTCGGTCCTGTAGAGGGCAGTGTTGCTCATGCAGCCATTCATCAATCCACCTAACCACGAACCGCTTGCCAGACAATTGCAGGGCACATAAAGACAAATACCGCAATTGACTGGCAACCGTTTCAAGGTCCTACTACCTGAAGCCAGCAGGGATAAACGTTAGTAAGCCTGCGACCCTTGTGAGGATAAGCGGCTCTAGAAAACGGACGGACGGATGGACAATGGCAAACATTCACACTCATAAACCCACTTAAGAATAATTTAGAACGGGAATGATCATCTACGCCTTTGCTACTGAGTAATATGAAGGGCTACCATTTTTGATAAACAGTGTTTTCTCAAAGTCCAGTCATAATGGTATTGTTATTGGATAATTAATGAAATTTTGTTTTATGTGAAGACACTGATCATATTAAATTGTCACAATAATAAAGAAAGATCCATCCATGCATTTTCTATAGCCGCTTATCTTCACTAGGGTTGCAGGCTTGTCGGTGCCTATCTCTGCCGTCTTCGGGCAGTAGGCGGAGGACACCCTGAAATGGTTGCCAGCCAATCGCAGACTAAACAGAGGCAAACAACCATTCATACTCGATCTGGAGTGTAATATACACCTACAATGCATGTGTTTTTGGAACTTGGGAGGAGACCGACGGGGAGAACATGCAAACTCTATACAGGAAGGCCAGGGTGAGCGAAACTTGAACCCGGACTTTTGAAATGTCTTCCACCGTGCAGCGCTAATTAAGGAACAGCTATAGTAAATATGTGTATAAAGCGTAATATATGATGTAAATGAAATACTGTACGTATATGTATAATTGTGTGTAAAATCGTAGAAAATCACAGTGTTCTATGCTATTTGCAGAACAGCCCTGCGTACTGTTTTTATGAAAGTTGGTTGCCAAATCAGCAACAAGCGCTAAATTGGGGGAGTCGGTGGGTGGAGTCTGCATCGTGCGCTACGATGACGTAATATAGGTAGAAGAAATTGACACTTGACACACACAGCCGTACTCGGTTCGTACAAACGCCACATGTTTTATTACCTTTTAATCACAGATTCCGCCGCGTCACGCGTTTTTGTTAAAAGAGAAACATTTTGAAGAGGACTTTAAAGGTCTTTTACGTATCAGTGACTACATTTGAATGACACAAATTTGGGTGTCTCGATGCTGGAGGAGCGCTTGTCACACAAAAGCATGGAGGGCTTCAGTAGAGTCGCTTTTCGCAGGAAGCAGCAAAGTTTGGATGCAGAAGACACAGGTAAGCTGAGAGCTACTCTTCTTTCGCTGTTGCTGTGTCTCGACCATTTAAAAGTGCTTTTCTGCAACACAATAACTTGTGTTTATGACGAATTCACCTGAGTTGTGAAGAAGCAGTGAGCTGAGCAACTACTGTTACTGTAAATACATAGCTATATTATAACCCATGTTTACACACCACTGCAAACTGGTGGCTGTGCAGGTATGTAGTTGGAGGCAAGCCCCAGCCTGTTGTGTGCAAACAGGAGGGCTCAGTTTTATTTCTAAGCTGTTTTTTGACGGTGCAACATGCTGAGGTGTGAGCAGTGGCGCTTCGGCGTGCACTGTTAGTTATGATTAGTAAGCTGCCTAATTCTTGTAGTGCTGAATGTTTTGAAGGAGTTTCGTTTCTGCAAGCGTATTAGCAGCGAGTAGCTTATTGGGCTGGCAACTCTGCATGTGCAAACATGCAAGTGAGAACAGTGCCTGCACTTGTAATGTGAACTTCGAACTCTGATATAGTGTCTCTTAAGAGTGTGCAAGGTTAGGCTTATCCTTTAAACAGTATACTAGTGGTGACTGCTCAGGTTAACCGAGGTTTTTTCTGCTGGCCCAAACATGATTAGATTCCCTATTATATATAGTTTTCACAGCAGTCTGTTTTCTTCACCTTTCTCTTGGCTGCTCTATGAATGTTAGACTATACATAGATCTAATTGTAGAATTCAACAATCTTTCTGACTTAGTTACGTTTTCATTTTGAACATTTTCTTTCCAGACATCTAACTTAATTGTGATTGAAACAGCAGATATAGATATATGCAATTGAGCTGAATTTCAGATATCTGTAACATTACATTACATTTGTTTTCATTTACATATCTGTGCAATGCCATTTTGTCTAGTTAAAGCTAGGGCTGGGCAAAAAATAACTGATTCATGTAATCGGTCATTTAAAAACAATTTGAAAATTTGCTAAATTGTAAATCAAGATTTACAAGATGGGTGGTTTACAAAATCCATTTACAAAAGTTATTCACTACTTAATTGTGGCTGTTAAGCAAGTTATGCACAAGCTACTGTGTGAACATTGTACAAACAGGTATTTTGCACTAGCTACATGTTAATTTAAAAACTGGTCTAAATCAGGATACATTATTGTTGTCTGAATGTTTTTCACACCATTTTGTTTAAATAAACTCTCTTTGTGGGCCTACTCCTCAGATTAAACACAGTCATCCAGACTGACTAAAACAATCAATAGCCCAGTTCATGTCACTGGTGTATTTATGGTGTTTATTTGCTCATATTTTCATGCCGTTCCTGCTTAAGTAAACATGGGCAAAGCATGTGAACAAAAAAGCAAGAAGTGCTTTAATTCCTCGTCACCTTTAATTTGCTTTAGTGATGACTTATCAAACTTAGCAAGCAACTATCTGTCTTTGTGCCTTGCTCATCCAGTTCTAATTGGACCACAAGTATTTAGTGTCTTTTAAAGAGTTGTTCCATAGTGGTAGTGACTCAGGCTATGCCTGTTTGAAAGTGGAGTACATATTAGTTATTCCCCACGTTATTATGGCCTAACATCCCTCAATGCATTTTTAAAAAATAGGGAACAACAATGGTTTGTAGATAATCAAGTACATGCCACGATGCATTAAGGCAACACTAAAAACATTTTGGGTGTATTTTTTGGGTTTTCTTTATGAGACTTAATTCATTGCATAAAGTATAAGTGAATTCCATAAGTGCATTGACTGTATCCATTTTGTAAACTACCCTCATGTTAAATCAGCATGAATTTATTCCAATGTATTCTTCTGATCAATATTTAATACACAGGAGCTACTAACTGACCTTGATCAGTTAGAATTGCGATTATGCAGGGATGATAATTGTAAGCAATGTGAGAAAACTTGTTTTTTTGACTGATGAATGAACTCTATAGTTCACTACATATATGAAAATTGCAATACAGTCATTAGTGAGTGTGGAATGAGTGAATGAATCCTTAGCTGAATCAATCTTGATTGTATACAGCAGTGTTACTCAATGCAGTAATTGTGGTCAATCAGTTGATTGTGACAGTAGTATTGGTAGATTTCATGTCATCATGCAACAAGCAAAAACAAATACTCAAAAAATAAAGATAGAACACAGGTTCACAAAACACGGCTAAAACTTATTTGCAAATGCATATATGTAACAGGTTATACGTATATAATATACAAAAAGCATGTTTACGAGTAAATGTTTTTCTTTATTATGTTTACCAGTGCATTTATTACGTGAGAGCTGATGTGCCAAGCTGTGGTTAACGTCGTTCTCCCTATGTTATCAATGATGAAAGTACTGTAATACAATTCGCTTAGAGTAGTTGCTGCTGATCATGCTATGTTGAATAAATCAGTGTAAAAAGATCTTATGTGGTATTGTGATCAAGTTGTAGTTGCAATGTGACATTTTGGAGTTTCCGTCTCATCATCTGTCCATTGCTAACCCAGATTAGCGTGCATTTTCCAATTACTTGTGATGTTGAGGCATACTGTATTGGCAGCTTTAATTTTAATTCACCGGTAGCGCTCTATGATCCTATCCCAGCAAAAATGTTTGGGCATCACTGCATACAGCATGAATTCTCAGTGTGGTCCTAGTACCATTTATTGCATACAGGATTATTGACAGGATACCTTTTTGAGCCGAAACATTTTCTATCCCCTAATGTGTTTGTTTGGAGGAATGGTGAATGAATATGAGGAAGCTAATTTGCGGTGGTCCTCTACAGTGCGGTTTGTTGTTCTAAGCACAAAAAGTGCAGGGGAGCTGATGGTACTGTGAGAGCAACCTAATTGATGTACAATAATGGAGCTTTTTGTTTAACGTCTGCTTAGATAGAACCAGTGGGACTTCTGTATATGAATCAGGACTGTGTTGGCAGCCATTGTTGTTGTGCTCTGAGTGACGCTGATTCATCGTCAGCTGAACCCTCCTACTGTCTTCTCTGGCTTTAACTCACTGCTGGCAACACAGTCCACTTCATGACTACTCAAGCATGAATCCCATTTATGAGCTGTGTGCCAATGCCACTTAAAGTGACACTGTGTCAGCTTTAGACCATTTTTCATTTAAAGTGAACAAAATAAATGATTATACATTTCAAAAACTTGCAAATAAATGTGTTCTAAATGACCAACATGTTTTAAATATACAGTAATCATAGGACTAGTTATCATGAAATTCTATTACATGGGGTGTGGCACGCCTACGGAGGTCATCGTGTTTGTTGTAGCTATGGACAGCAGGAGGAGAAGTGTTTATTGCTGCATTTACCCTAATACCCCTAAAGCTCCCACAGGCACATGTGAAAAATTACACATACTCCCAGTTATGTTTCATGTTTTTGTATTTTTTCTCTCTGAACTCTGTGAATGAGCATCTGTTAATATTTAAAGGTCAGGCCAAATGAAAAGAAATTACTCCATGAATTTATCAATGGTGCAAATATGATTAATAAAATGTAGTCATTGCACAAATCTTTAACCTAGTCTCCAGTTTTGTAATTTGTAAATCGCACAGTAGATGGCAGTAAAGACAGCCAAATGCTTCATTTTTTTTCTGGTTTATGCAACGTTTCGTCCAGTAAGGCCTTGAGGGGCACGTTTTTTTACATTGTGTATGTTTTAACTTTTGTTTGATGTCTGTTTTAACTTTTGCTTGGAGATCATTCGAACTGTGTTGCAGCTTGAGGCATGAAAATCTGGTTACTCTTATGTGTCCTTTTGACATGCTCTGAAATAATCACACACAAAAAGCTGTTAATAAACAGGTCGTTACTGCTATTTAAATGCATTCTATTGTTGTCAGGGTTCCATTTAGTAGTCATGACATTTTATATTTTGACATGTGTGCGTGTGTGAATGGGCAGGAGAACAATTGTATTCAAGACAGCGAGTGACAGACAATATATACATATATATATATATATATATATATATATATATATATATATATATATATATATATATATATATATATATATATATATATATATATATATATATATATATATCTATATATATATATATATATATATATATATATATATATATATATATATATATATATATATATATATATATATATATATATATTTTAACTCCTTTTAAAAGCTTTTTGTAATGTGATGTGAAAAATTGTTTGTTGCACCTTAGTTTATTGCTATGGGACTCTGCTTTGACTTGTTTACAATATTTAGTGGATCTGCTTACCATCCACCTCAGGGTGCCATCTACATTGACACTGGTGTCAACAACTCGTCCAGAAGGAGTCAAGTGTGCTTTTGTTTTTGTAGGGTGCCAGGTCACAGACATTCAACATTCGTAATTGTAAAAAGAAGTTAGGAACTATGTCTTAATATTTTAGCACACAGGAATGGTTTCAAAATGGCTTTGAATATGATATTGTACTGCAAAATGCAAATGCACGCACTTGTACCATGTTGTATAAGGCACCGAGTCTGTGATGGTAGGACACTTGTCAAACATGCGTGCAAGGGGACACAAGGACCTGCTGAAAGAAATGAACCAATAGCTACATTTGGATTATTGCTATAACATTTGTATATTACAGTTGGTTTCATTCCAAACTAACTTTGTGTCCCCTCATGCGTATCGAAATGTACCACTGAATTGGAGCAAACAAGTCTAGCGAGACGCAAAAGAATATCAGTCTGCAGCACAGGGTCTGTCTCAGCCTTTCCACATGCGTTTCCTGACTACACTGTGTGTTATTTCCCCTCCTCCTGCCATTGTCAAGCTCTTTCCAGAAAACTACAGTATTCACTGTTACCTTACCTCCAATCTCAGTGCGCACGGATTTTTGAGGATGGAACTCGGGAGGAGGAAGATGTGAAGCTAATTGTGAAACAGTTTTTCCCTCAACTTTCTGAAAATGAGGACATCTCCTTCGCACAAGGATAAAACTGCACATAGGTGCTTGTGGATTACATACCTGTCAAGAGCATCTTGCCCCAGATGTAGCTCTTTACATGGTGAGGAGTGAAAAAGGCAAATGTACCAAAATGGAGTGTATCTTGGAACCAGATCTACACTTAATGATGAATGCTTGAACTCCTTAGCTGCCAATTACTAAATGTTTAATTTGAGATGTTTCACTTGTGGGAGGTGATCTGAACAAATAGGACACCAGAAGATCAGTTTTTGTTTTCTTCAAAATAAAAGACATTTGGATGGACAATGAAACGGCGACGCAAATACTGGTTTTGGGGACGGAAAGGTAAAAACGCAAAGATGTGTCTGCTCTGCTGTTATGGTAAGATTTAGTGGATTTACTTGATGAATGAAGGATGAAATATTCTCTCAGCATTTTACCTTGACTGTACTGTAAGTGCAGAAAATTGTATTTTTTCGTTCATATCATTGAAAACATGTTTTATACATTTGTTGTACTGTGTCAATTTAAGGGCATTAAAATTCCTTAGCAACCAAGATGCTATGCCATTGTCCTCGATACTGTTCATATCTTTTTCTGCTGATCTTGCTGATTATCAGTTGGATGAATGTGATCTGACCAAAACAAGCAAAAATGATCATCTCACTAATTTTTGTTTTTCGTCGAAAGTTGTTTTTGTAAAGCTGTGCTGCTGAAGTGCAGCAGTGAGTGGTTTACTAATGAGAATGTTTGGTAACAGCACTTATCAGAATAGTTGATTCACTGAGCCACAGCATTTGTGTCCATGCGGATAAGCTTCCTGCTGCAAAGCAATGGACCACAGTCCGAGGGGCATGCTTGGATAAAAAAGCCCCCCCTTCTCTCTCTCACTTTTTTTTTTTAGCCACTCTGGTCTTTTGGACACTGCCCCTGAAGGCCCGTTACCCAACTATGTGTTGTGTTGTACGTGTGGCATTAAAGGGCATACATATGCTTGGATGTGTGTTGCTGTGTGGACCTTTCTTAGAGTGGTGTATATTGTTGGAACAGTCTATCCCCTCAGTCGCCCCTTCCCTTCCTATTTAAAGAGCAAAGGAGAGAAAACACTGAAGCATTCTGCTTTCGTTCTCACTGGCAGGAAGGAAAAGGCTGGGAACGCTAGCCAGCCAGCCCGAGCCCTTTCACCACGCCTATTGTTTCAACGTGGGAGTGGGTGTCACATGCTCAAGTGACGCCACTTGTCAGTCAGTGTGGGTCTCCACTTTAAAATAGTGTTAAAAAGTTTGTCTTCTTGATGAACAGACTGGGCACATTTCATGCTAGACTACAATTACTAGTTAAAATGTGAACACAAAACCGAGCCCCTATTGATTGTTTGTAGTGACAGGTTATATTCTCGGATAATGCTGACCCTGTGCTTTTGGAAAGTTTTTTTTTTTTTTTCATCTGGGTGGCTTCATGTGCTAATATTGTCTTAGTGAAAGTCCACTAACAACTTAATAGATAAGTCTTTTTAAGAACACAAATGGCATCAGCCATTCGACCACTACGTAGGAGACCAAGACAAGCAATGGAGTCGTATGTCAAGACAGTCTTTTTTTTCTGAAGTACAGCGGTACCTCTACTTACAAATGCCTCTTACTACAAAAAATTCAGGCTGTGAAATGCCTCCGGAAAAATATTGTCTCATATGACAAAAGGAAGAAGAGAAGGCAAAATGTGAACATTAAGAGAGAAACAGAGATTGAGACGTGAGACACCAGTGCTCACGAAAAGACTGATGTAATGTGTCATCACAATGTCTCTGCTGGAGCTGGTATTTCTAATACATATTTTTTTACATTTTTTTTTTGTGCATTTCATAATATGCAAGCTTGTCCACAAATGAGAAAATGTTCTCTTCATCCTCTTATTAACTAGGGTGCTGTCGCATCTGACTGCACGTTAGCAAAAGTGCTGAACAATATAACACAGGAAGTACTTCACAAGACCTTAAACTAAATTTAAGTAAACTTACGTGCTCAAAATTATCCAAAAAATAAACATTATTGCCCCTGTGGACTTGTAAATGATGCTTAGATCACTGGAAATGTAAAATAAAATTGTTCAAATCAGACGACCTGAAATCAAACGTTTCTGCAGTCACCATCAACACACAAGCGCCATTTCCAGGCAAACAAATGAACTGCATTCATATTGTCAACTGCTACAATCAATATTATGAATTAAAAAGGTTTTAGGGTGTTTTTGGGGGCTTGGAATGGATTCGTTTATTGAAATGTAAAAAGCAAATCAACTTATATATATAAAAAAAAAAAAATCACATCACAAAATGACTTCCGGAACTAATTAATAATTGTAAGTAGAGGTACTACTGTACTGCTGTGGTATGCTTTTTCTACTTACAGTACTTGAACATTATTTTTGTCACGCTTTTCTTAATTGAAAAAGATCCAAACTTGGTCTGTTTTGGAGGATAGGTTTACTCCCCTGCCGCCAACGCAATGCTGCTGATTTGGGCAAGAAACGACCGTATTAACAAAATGGTGCAAACATGGTTCCGGCATAGACTTGGGGCAGATAAATTTAGTCTATCTATTTTTAAGACAGTTTACTTGACTTGTTAACATTTTATTTGACATTTTTCCAGCTCTTGAGGGAATGCGCAACATTATGTGGAAATTGCATAATTTATGCATAATCATGTGAACCAACAAACAAGACACCAAAAAATACTTTGCATTCATGCCTGTTGACGGTTAAAATCTGGATGGGGGAAAATAAAAATACAAAGATAAAACTACCAAACGGACAAATCTACCTTGTTGAAAGAGATAGCACTGACTACATGAGTGAATGATAGATATTTTCTTTACCCCAGTATTTCGCTACAGCACAGCATGTGAGTCATGCACGTAACCAGCAAGACATTAGCCAGTGGGTAGTTGCTGGGAAATACTGTACGTACAAGATGACAATTGCATGAGCGTATTGTAATACATCACTGTGATGACATCATATGTAATGTCTAAGCCACGGCCTCAAGCTTTATTTTCAGTCAAGGACATGTCCGTGGCTTTTCAAACATAGTACCTTCAACTGTCTGGCTCATCAAGATTTGAGATGTTAATATCAAGATGTAAAGCCTGTGAAATACTTACATTTAATAATTTCTAGAATGTTACTGTAGTCTGTACAGTCATTGCAACTACAATTCTCTTCTCTTTGGTCTCATCATTACCTCATTCATGTCCATCCCAGTTAATATTGATTTTTGACTTACCGTATATACAGTAGCTATCAATGGCAGTGGACGAACTTATTCATTGGCAGCCCAGTAAAAACGAATATTTTGACGTCTGCAGCCATCAATGGCAGTGGATGAGTTAATCATTCCCAACCGGTTCAAAGCATTGCAGCCCGTCTGATGAGAACCAATATACCTAGCTGACACGAAGACTTGAGCAAATGATTGAGACTGAACTTTACTTGCATACTGCTCACAAACTCACATAGGGCTCAAAACTCCAGTCCTTGAGGACTGCAAACCTGCATGTTTTTAATGCTGCTCTCTTAAACACACCTGATTCAATGATTGGGCATTTTTTCAATCTCCCGCAGAGCTTACTGATGAGCTAATAATTTGAATCCGGTGTGTTTATATCACAATCATCAAAAACATGCAGGATTGCGGCCCTCAGGGACTAAAGTTTGAGACCTATGCACTGTCTTGAGTTGTCAAAATGAATGGATTTATCAGCGATAGCCAAATTGTCAAATTAATTAGCGATTGTCAAATTAATCGACAACTGTTTGAGTAATCGAGTAGTCATTTTTCAGCCTTACAATGGTAATTATTTTCTGATCTCTGTGAATCCTTCATGAAAGCAGACTGATTATATTTTGTTTTTAATTAGAATAATACATTTACAAACATCTTCTTTCTCTTTGAGAAATAATCACAGAACCTATTACTGAATCGTTTCAAAAAGGTTGGCAAGGGCAACGATCCCTCTCCTGTAATACTGATGAATTGTTGTTTTTTTCTTTAATCACTTAGCATCAAATTAACCACAAAAATTGGAAATTTACCAGTGAAGGATGACAACATTCATTTTTAACACATTTGAATGTGTACTAAATTTGATCCAAATGCCCTATTAGTCAATGGAGTAATCTGTTACAATCCCTCTCAATTATTGCAACTAGAAAATGTCCAAAATAAATTAAAAAAAAAAAAGCATAGTCTAAAGATATGTGTATAGTGACCCTGTCACTAACCCTCTAGTGAAGTTCTTAAATATATTCAGTTTTCTGAGTTAAATCATGTGACGTCCAGCAGTTGAGCCATGATTGTTCAATGCAAAATGGCCGCCCCTGAGCTGGATAAAAACGAGTGGATTTTGACGCTAAATTCATATTTATTCCGCTTCTGCTGGTGTTTACTATAGGTAGCATATCCAGTTTTCTCTTGACTCTTTAACGGCTGGAAACGAAGTCTGGATGCTCAATTAAATCAATTGCAGTGAATTAATTATTTAAAGGGCAAAATGTAACACCTTTTAGGCAACTAGTTCTAGACTTTGAAGGCTTCTGCAGTCGACTTATTCAAACAGGTAACAAGAGACGAGTTTTTGCTTATACTGTGGAGTCAAACAAATTGTTTAAGTTTGGCTCAAAACACAATATCACACGATCTTGTAAATGCAGAATTTTGCTACACTTAAATATGTGTTCTTTGCATATTAATACTGAAGTACACTTCTCATTGATACCACTCAGCATTTGCAGTTTAATCCGGTGTATAAAAATGTGATTTAGGGTCAGTGTTTATTGCCGAGAAAGCTAAGCTAATGAAAGGAACCAGGTATCTTCCGTGCTCATATGCTCCTCAAGCTCTGTCAATAATAAATGGTTGAATGGATTTGCTTATCGCTGCTTGGGTTTCAGACTGACAGCAGGGAGGGTGCAGGCGTGTGTCCCAGACTGATTACAGGAACCAATCCGATGCAGGTTGTGTCTGTGATGCGGGGGCAGATGCTTACCAGACACACTGCTTGCCTGCCGTCAGCTGTTCCCTCCTGCACATGGGGTGTGTATGATTGTGTGTGTTGGAGGGGGGACTCACACAACACCAACCATTCATCATTGAGCCTCATAAACAGCAGGAGGGAATATGAAAAACATAGTTTATATCACATGAGATGCATGCATAAAATTAGCCAGTGTGGATTTAATTAATGATTTGTGTTGGAGGCCCTCGCTTCTGTGCTCATAGAATTGCGGTGGGCAATAGCCTGCAGCCATGTTGCTGAAATCCCCCCATCACCCCAGGCATAAAACAAAAATGGTGAGAGTGTGGTGTGGCCACGAGCCACACAAGCAAGGCGGTGTAGGGACACGATAGCTTAAGTTTCAAAGTGGTAGATAGGTTGAATGATACTTTAAAGTAAACATGTCACTTTGTTTTCATCCTTCTGATGGACTGGAAATGTTAGGTTTAATGTACAAAATTAAGATGAGAGTGTGTTACATTTATTGTACCGTATTTTTGTTTTGTTTATTGAAGAAAAAAAAAACTAATACCCCCAAATATAAAATGTATACTGTATACATTATGTTATTTTGTGATGTTTTTTTTCTAGTGATAATAATTTCTAAAAACCTATACAATTTCTTATTACGTTTGTTTAATGTTGTTGGACCCCAGGAAGACTATTTAGATACTTCAGCATTGGCTAACAGGGATCTTTAATTAAATCCAATCCAATCATGTCCATCCATCCATCCATCCATCCTTGTCCTCACAAGAGTTGTGCGCTGGCTGGTGTCTATCACAGCAGTGTTCGGGCTGTAGGCAGGATACACTCTGAACGGGATGCCAGCCAATTGTTTGGCACAAAGAGACACTACTCACAGACACACGTAAGGGCAATTTTGAGTGCCCAATACACCATACAAGGCATGTTTTGGACTGTGGAAAGACACTGGAGTGCCCGGAGAAAACCCACGCAGGCACGGGGAGAACAGACGAATTCCACACAGGATGGCCAGAGTCTGAATCAAATGCACGACCGCCACATCTGAGGTGGACGTGGTAACCAGTCTTCCACCGTGCTGCCCTAAAATGTAAATGTGTACTGCATGTAACAATACCTAATAACACATCAGTGGCCTATGATTATTCTCCTTGAGTACATTTTTAGTACTATAGGATAACAAAGTGTTAAAGGCTCATTGATGCAAAAATGAGGGTGACAACAAGATGGTTGCATTACTATGTTTATGTTCGGGAAGGGAGGCACAGGTGAAATAATACAATGATCTGATATGTGTGATAGCCGCTAAGGGTACTTTTCCATATTGGATGTTAGCATGTGTTGAAAATAAAAAAGGCCCATTATTCACAATATGAAAAGCCATACATGTTTAATGTATGAAAGAACTTTCCACTATATTTTGAAATAGCACGCCTCGACCTACCGATTTACTTTAGGCCAATGCTGATTTTTGGCAGAAAAAAAAAATACAGCTAGCCAATTACTAATTGTCAGCTTAATTTAAAATCTTATAATGACTAAAATTTTGTTTCCTCCTATTACTTTTCAATAGGCGTTAATGATATACAGATTGTTACTAGTCATGGCCTAGCCTGGTACCTATTTCCTGCGAATAGCGGGGGTCAATAGTAAATATATTGTTAAAAAAATGTTGGTTTACGGAATGCATTGTGTGGCACAATTACGTTATTAGGACATTCGTTCTTGCCATATGCGTTTGTCTTCTTAATAGTTGAATGGTACTCAATGAGTCTCATATTTAACAATTAATGTTGCACAATGTATTTTATGTCTTTGTTCCGACATTCAGATCAATTTCATGGAAAAAATTCTTGGCTCATTTAATCATTACTTAATAACAAAAATTAAGATTTTCAATTGTATATATAATGTTTGAAGGGCCATAATCTAAAGCCCTTGTCAAGTAATGATCATGACTTCTGTCGATGGCAAGATATTCTTTGTCATCCTACATAATTTGGAAGACAATGTTAAAGTGACCCATCTATTGTAGTCATCTTGGCATTATGCCACCTTGGAGATATTTGTTGTACCCTAAGAATCAAAATAATCCTTTAAAATACAAAAAAAATGCTCTCGGGTAGCAATTATTTGCTTGCGTAGTGTGTGTGCTTGTGCTTGCGTGTGTGTGACCTGAGTACTGACCTTTTGGTTTTCACAACTGCACTTATACATGGCCAGGAAGTAATTCTTCATTTTCTATAGGAAGTAGATTTCCTGACCGAAGTTTACACACACACACACACACACACACACACACACACACACACACACACACACACACACACACATCCCCATTAATATAGAGACCTGCTGGCAAGGCACCACACTTCTGGCAGTGTTGCTATCTGGATGCACTTAGTGCTCTTCCGGTAATTAATTACTGTGTAGTGTAATGAGGCCTGCACAGCTTCAAATACTTGAGTGTGAGTGTTGGATGATGTTGTATGTGTTATAAAGATGCCTAAGTGGGGCATTTAGTAGGGGAAAAGGTTTAGATTCAAACAGCTACTGATAGAAAAGTAGCAATCAAACAATGACATAATGTACATTGCATTTCAGGGCGCTTGTCAACTTCTGATTTTTTGGTCATTTGAGATTACTTCCTATAGGAAGTAATGCCATTAGATTTTTTTCCTTTGAATACCACTTATTGGAATAGAGCAACCTTTAAATTTATTTTAGTGGGGGAAAAAAACAAAAAAAGCAAAATTTTAAGTTTAAAGTTTAACTTTCCAATGACGGCAAAGTTGTCTCAATTTTGAAGGGTTTTTTTTTTGCGAAAAGATTTTGCATTAATTGTAAAATGCATGACATTTTGAGATGTTTTTCTGTGTTGGAGTGTGGTATAGAGAAAGACAAAAAATGGAAACAGTGAAAAGTGACAACTAAAAATAGAAAATGTCACAGAAGGTCAAGTGACTCATTCTTTGTCATCTTTATGTATTCTTTTTTTTTTTCTAAACATTTCACAAGAAGTGTTCCTGTGTTGAACCGTTTCAGGCTTTTCTTGGAAAACCGAGAATACCTCGTAAAACAAAAGCGTCACCACATTATTACATTATACAGTCAGCCCCCGGCTTACGAGCACCCTGATTTGCGAACAATTCGCCTTACGAGCGTGGATCAGGGAGAATTTTGTCCTCCGCTTACGAGCAAACCTCTCGCCTTACGAGCATTCCGACAAACCAGCCATTGAGTACGTAGAAATGTTCTCGTCTAATTGCGTCAACATATTCAGCAGTTGCTTCAACTACAATCATTAACAGATACTTAAGGCGGTAACGTGAACGCTATTGGTCTTACAACCTCACACTGACTGTCTCACTCACGGTGTCTAAATATATTACCATTTAAGTGTAGTGTTTGTACAGCTAAAGGGAAAAACAGCTGACATGAAATTAAATGTGCCGATTGCAGGACAAAGAATTGTCATTGGTTTAAATGTGTGTTTTTTTTAATTAATTGTCAATACATTCCAACCGTTTAAAAAAAAGTGCGAATAATTATCAGTCAGTCAAGGAGACGCCAATATGCTATTGGTCGATTAAGGTCACCCGGTCTCACTCACGGAGATGCTATTGGCCGGCGTCACACGTCAATCACAGAAATGCCGATATGCTATTGGCCGAACGCCTTTATCTAGCTTGATGGGACAGGATGGAAGGAAGTAGAGAAAATGAGTGAAAAACGGAATGTTTTGAAGACTTTGCAAACTTTATCTGTTAGACATAGCTTCTAAAATTACTAGCAGCGGTAAAGGAAGAAATAAGAGGATGATGTTTTAGTATCTCCGTGATTTGCACCATGACTGAAAGAGTTACTGTAACACTGTAAGACCAATAGCCTATCTGCGTTGCCGTATTAACTCAAAATGTTAATCTCTGCACCCTGTTACGGGTGGTATTACAGTGCTAATTAATGGTTGCTTGACAAAACTGCATGTCATGTTAGTCGGCGACCTCCCGACATGCTTTGGGACAGCGCCACTGTTGCAATTCTGTGAGTTGAAACCAACAGTGAACTGACGCTCGAACAAGCCATAAGAGTGGTGCCTAGTTAATACAACACACACAACCTCCCCTCCGCCTCCACCCAGCTCAATTCACGTCGGGAAAAACAGCTGACATGAAATTAAGTGTGCCGATTGCAGGACAAAAAATCGTCACAGGTTTAAATGTGTTTTAATCAATAAGATGTCAATACATTCCAACCGTTTAATAAAAAAGTGCGAATAATTATCAGTCAGTCAAGGAGACGCCAATATGCTATTGGTCGATTAAGGTCACCCGGTCTCACTCACGGAGATGCTATTGGCCGGCGTCACACGTCAATCACAGAAGTGCCGATATGCTATTGGCCGAACGCCTTTATCTAGCTTGATGGCACAGCTGGTTGGGATGGAAGGAAGTAGAGAAAACCCTGACTGAAAAAGTTACTGTGACACTGTAAGACCAATAGCATATCTGATTTACCGTATTGACTTCGAGCATTCATCTCTGCTCATCTCTGCTTATTTCAGCACAAGTCATGTCTTTCCAAAGGTAAAAGTCATACTTCCTTAGTATTTGTTGATTAATGCAACTGTACAGTAGATTATGTCACTCAATATTAATATATGTATACAGCGTGTTGATTTTACCTCAGGCTTCTGCGCGCGTTGCACGCATTCACGAATTAACACGGGTTTGGATTGCCCGCTATACGAGCAATTCGAGATACGAGCGTAGCCGCTGAACGGATTAAGTTCGTAACCCGGGGGCCCACTGTATATAATTTTTTTTACAATCTTGCGTGAAACTTAATAAATTGATATCTCCATAGTGTCGTCGCTTTTCCTCCCACACTCCAAAAATATGTATGGCAGGTGTATTGGACACACTAAATTGTCCATAGGTGTGACTGCGTCCGTGAATGGTTGTTCGTCCCGGTGTGACCTGCAGTTAACCAGTTCGGGGTGCAGCCTGCTTGCTGCCTGAAGTCAGGTGAGATAGGCACCAGCAAGCCTGTGACCCTTATGAGGATAAGCAGCTATAGAAAATGAATGGATGGATTCCTACAGTGCTGAAACAACTTTGCTACTATGGTGTTTGCCTATCTTCTGTTGGGCCAATTTGTGTGTACAGATGAGGCTGAAATCTCAAGCATATCATGACATACGTTGGCGATGGCGCTGAGGGACTCTGAAAATGGCTTTTCTTTCAAACAGATCAATTCTTCATCATATCTCGCCTAACCTGCTGTGCCTCTTGTTGTCACACGACCCAGCGCTTCCTAGAGGGGGTTGCTTAGCGGGGCGTTCCACATCTTCTGCTCACGATGGCCGGCAGCAGTATCCAGGGGTAGCAGATGAGTGTGGCCATTGGCTTTCTCCCCTCTTACTAGCCCTCCCCTCATCCCACACAATGGGATTGATTGTCCATATGACACACACACAGAGGGGGCTTTGCTCTGCTTGTGGGCTGGCTGGCGCTCCCCCACCATATGCCCCATCTCCACTGGAATGTGATTATCTGCCGTCGCTGCGGAGATCAAGGCAGGCCAGTGCGAGAAGCATAAAAGAAGAGAGAGAGAGAGAGTGTGCAAGATGAGAGGTTGAGCTGAAGGGTGAGTCAGTGTCACTGAGCCAGCAAGTGAGAGGAGGGAGCGACGGAAGGAAGGGAGGATGCGAGCGACGCAGCCAGGCAGCGGTTAACAGCAGTCTGAAACCTGCCCATTGGCTCTGGAAGCTTCGCACAAGAGAGAGTCAAACCCTTTTTTTTAAAGGCAGTGAGGACATTTTCCATTCTGAACCTCACTTGTGGGAATGGACCCAATCGCCACTCAGGTTAGTGCTTCTTACCGGCATGCACGTTGCAGCCATAGGGCGTTGGGTTGACTGGGCTGACATACGAAGCAGTGTCGTACCAAAAAGGTGTTGTCTTTGCTGCGCACATAGAAGGATGTGTTTTTTGCTGAGACGACTAGTTACTGAAGAAGGGAACACACATGTTGTGTGGATATTGTGAGGTGTCAGATGAGCCTCTCAAACTGCAGGGAAATGCAGTAAAAATCTGCAACGCACACACACGTTTGCATATTGGAGAGCCTGCTAGTGTTTACCCCAATTAACTGTGGTCGCTTTGAATGGCGATCGACCCCTGCTGTCCTGCCTGCATTAACTGTGGGAAAATAGGCACTGTTCAGTGTGTTGGTGCGCTTATGCGTGTGTCCAAGTATGTGATTTTGCTGTAGCCTGCTGCCTACAAACTGAATTATTTATTAGAATACAACTTCTAGCTACCATTTGGATGGATACATGGTTTTGCTCATATTTACTAGAAACATTTTATTGAGCATGTTTGTTTTCATGCACTTATAATAACTTGGGTACCCTAGTGTTGGTCCACTTTATAATAAAGAAAATGGTGCCCGTCACTGCCATGGCAACTACCGAGCTCCTGTGTTAAAGTTCCACTACCAGCCTGCTCAGTTACTATGCAGACGGATCATTAATTGTGAATAATGCTTGCAACATTGACATACTATCTTCTAAAGTGACAATACTCTCACACAATTCAAACGGATGTGGATCCAAATGCAGGGAAAATGTAGTGCCCTAAAAAAACATTAATCTCAAAATAACAAAAATGCAAGCAAAGTTTCTGAATGTATGAAATCAACATACTGGAGTCTCAATTAATAAGGTTCAAAGTAAAACACGCACATGTGAGACTTCACAAAACAAACCACGATCACAAACAGTAAGAGGACCTGACACGGGCAATGGACCAACAAGGATGGAAAAAAAGCAGGCAACTAAATACAACCGAAACAATGAGAAACACCTGGATAAGCCACAAGTGGCTGAGGGTAGCTGATTGGAAGACACAAGGGATCGAGTTGACAAGCACAGGTGGACACAATAACTTCACAAGACAGACAAAAGGGCAATCGAAACCAAAATCCACCAAACCGCAAGACAGATTCACTTGGAATCAAATAGATGTGTCAGCTTGAAAGAATTCAGTACCAAAGGTCCACAAGTAATGCTGTCTCAAACACGCTCACACCATTTTTAACCATTGCAGAGAGGCATCCAAACTGAGGCCCGGGGACCATTTGCCTTCCACCATTCACATTTTAGCAGTCTGCAGCATATACCAAAATTACATTTTGACATGGCTCGCAGTGCTATCTAAAAAAGTCAGAAAAATGTTTGATGACAGACAGAAGTGTGAAAGGAAATCCTGTTCCCTCAACAGTTTCAACAAAAAAAGTCTTGATGTAGCTTTTTTTAATACACTATACATTTGATTGATTTCTACGCTGTTTAATTAATTAAAGTAAATATAAATAAATACATAAAATGTGGCCAATGCATCTTTCCCTATTGATTGATCTCCACAGTTTAAAAAGTCTAAAAAATAACATTAAAAAATGTGGCCCTTATCACTTCCTATTTTTCTTGATGCAACCCTCAGAGGAAAAAGTTTGAAAAACCTTGTCATAGCCATTTTTGTTTTTTTGCTCTGGAAATAGTCAAATAGTTTGTGGTCTCAATGGTACCTAGAAATGGACACAGTGTGAAGTGAAACGCATGCATATTCAAAACAAGTGAAACTGAAATGAGGAAGAATGGTAATGTACGTGCAAATAGAGCAGTTGCGTCTGTTGCATCTATAATCACTTCATGTCATTACGACTTATTTTTCTCATCTTTGTCACCTTAATTAGTTTAGATTTTTTTTTGGGGGGGGGGGGTCGTCTTCCTCTTTTACTGTAAAGGCCAACGTAAAAATGAAATGTCATGCCAAATGCAAAGGCACTACTTTCTTTTTTTGGCAACCTCAAGTTGCTGTTTTGTCATCTCCTTTGTACAGTGCTTTGTCTTTCTGCTGAGCTCCCAGGAAACCAACTAGAAATGCTGATTCTGTTGGACACCTTACCCCCCTCCCCCTGACAAGGTGACATGATGTGTGATGTGTGTGTGCGTAGGTGTTTGCGCGCGCGTGCATGGTTGTTTTTGTAAGACTGGTTTTAAGACGGAATATATATTTTTTTTCAAAGCTACTTCAAAAGCACTTTATACTGTGGATAGTTAAACTTGCAGTCCTTGCCATAGCCCTAGGACTATATTTATACTGTGTATATATGCAGTATGCCTGTATATACTTACATATTTACAGACAGACATATTCTAAAAGGTCACAAACACTCCCCAAACATGCAAATATTTGGAAACCGTCCGCTTATGAGAATCCCAACAAGGCAAGTTCTGAATGCCTTTTCACCCCAGAACAGCAACTTTAACCCGCTAGGCTTTTCTCTTAAAAATGACATCAACACTAACGTAACCTTCCATGAAGCAAATGGAAGAAGTGATAACCCAGTTTGTTAACAATTACGCTTGTGCGACCATGCAAGTTGATTCACAGTGGCCCATTGAGCAATATCATTACAATTAATCAACTTTTTGCGCTACTAAAGGTGGTTGAAGGATCTGGTTAACAACAAACTTCTTACTGCATTAAATTTGAAATCCTGCTAAACAATTCAAATTTTTGCTTGTTTTTTTCTGTAGCGGAGTATATTTGCCTTTTTTGTGTCGTTATACAGTACCATACATACATGTCTTCTATACTAACATTCTAGGTGCACTGTTTCAAACACCACCCAACTGTATTTTCCAAAGTGAATTTAGAATTATGAGACAAAACTTAACCCTAGTGTTACGTTCATATTGTTGTTACTCAGCCAGTGTTTGTGGGTCTGATGGACTCGTTGCATGTTGTGGCTTTTAATACCTTAAGTCAAAAACTTTTATGTTAAAATACTGAACAGATGTTTACCTTATCTCAATTACAAAAAATGAAAACGGGTCCCACAGACCTGAACACAATTCAAGGGTTAAGACAAGCCCTTATAAACCCATTTGTTCTTACTTCCACTTTAACTAGCTGCTTCTGTCGAGTCGAATAGTATTCATTCTTTTTCTTTTGCTATAATTCAGCATGTTGTTGCTTCAGGCTCGACTTTCAGCAGACAGCTTTTCTGCGCATTCCAGTTCAGTGCTGAGAATGCGGCTCCAGAACCTCTCCTCAGAGAGGCTCATTTATACTCAACTCAAGAATCCTGCTGGACACAATGATCTTGTTTGAGTTCTGTGCGTGCAGTTTGATGGGGCATGACAGTCACTATTTACTTCATGCATTATGCATCAAATGAAAACTGAATAGTGTTCATAATACAGCTTAACGTATTTGCAATTCAGCATTATTGGCCAAATTCAAACATACTGTACTGAGCAAAATGGAGTAACTTTGCCAGCTGTGATGGTGTACATTCTTGTTCTTAGTTCAAGTTGTTGTTTTTTTTCTTTAGCAATGTGATTGGCGCGTGTGTGGAAAAATCTGTGAATTGCATTGTTTCCCATCACCTTTTGACAATAGACAGTTGTAAATGTCCAAGACATAAGATGTGATGCTGCCATGAACGGTCTCATTTTAACACAGAGGTGTCAAAGTGAAAATCTTAAAAAAATAAAATAAAATTAAAAAGTAGGTGTCAAACGCTGCCAAGCTTTCATAACTGTCATCTGTTGACTGTTTGTTCCTTTTTCATTTGCATTGAACTGCATTGGACTCAGACCATCAGCAGATGAGCAATAGAAGTTTTAGTTGGTGAGAATTTCTCATGGGGTTATTTATGGAGACATTTTTAACACAGGAAGTACTTTTGCTCCATGGATGGGATCATAAGGGCTATTTTTGGATGAAAATGGAAAAAAGGCTTAAAATGGAAATGACTGCATGTAAACTGCTTGAAAGTGAAATTATAGAATTGTATTTAACTGGGAGTGTCAATTTCATCTCACGATTATTAAGCCTAAAGTCATTTATGCAAAGTCTCTTTTGGCCCAGTCGAGATGTGCTGATTGGACAAACAGCCTTTGAATTGATACCTTTAGACGCTGTCGCTGGGTGACTGATCTGTTTTCAGCACTTGACTGGCCGATCACAGGGGGCGTGGAGCAGGGGAGAAGAGGCACAGTCAAAAGGGGGAAGTTTTAAAAGGGACTGAGGGAAACAAGTGTTGCCTACTCATTTGAACTATTGATGTCTTTCCCCTTTTTCACGAAACAGTCAACCACCTCTGCTGTCTCCATCTTAAATGGGCTTCATTTTGCATTTTCTTGTTCTGTAATCCTACTAAATTTGTCCCCCCACATTCCTAATCAGCAATTCAGTTTGATGTTTTAATGGAGGTGTTTTGATATTGATTGAGGTCATGTGATGGTGATGAAAACAGTCGTGGGGATGAGTAAAGCTAGCTGGTAGCAACCACAGTTGCTATTGAAAGCATACGTTGGCCACTGCATTGTATTATTTGTGTGTTTATTTTGAAGTTGGTCTCATGGCGTCTGTCTTATGTTGTTGGTTCTTTGGCAGTGTAGGTCAAGGGTAGTTACACAGATGTCAACAACAAGCAAAGTTGCTTTTTTTAATTAATAAAACTGAATTTGGGACACTTAGTTGAATTGTCGTACATAAGAATCTTGATCCCTAAGTAAAAACACCTATTTCTCATGCGGTTAATAACATACAGTATAAAGGCACATCCTCTATTTCGTTGAGATTTGACAAAATTGAATAGAGAAAGAAACAGATTATGATTTACTGTAAAGTACTGTAATGAAGGTTGTCTACATCTGTTCGTGTAAGCACAACTGCCATTTTTAACACCATTAATCAACATTCACCAATCATTTCAAATCAGTCAAGAAAATGACATTTAACATATCCTGATCTCTAATTGGTGATATGATGTTTTTTTTGTTTGTTTGTTTTACTGTGCGTTCTTTTCCATTGTTTTTTTTCTCATTGTTTCAGTCTTGAGCTGCATTATCCAAGGGCATGTTTCGCAATATGTTGAGCAGCTCTAACATAAGTGTTGGTATTCTTTCTCTAGAATCTAGAGTCTAGATTATGGGCTGAATTTTTACTGACATAAATATACAACCTCCCTGGGTTTTATTGGATGTTTTTGTGATTATAAAATTCCCCATTTCTTTCTGCGGCTTGGCCTCAATTCAAGCACCATGTTCAGATTATGCTAAAGCGTTTGCAGCAGTGATGAGATGGGCCGTGTCTCTTTGGGTACTGTATGTACAGTACACTTCATGAGGCACATGATTGGCTCAGTTTTAATCCAAGTGCAGTAGTAGCTGTAATACTATTAGTTACACCATGCTCTACATTTAAACTGCCTGGAGTTACTGTTTCGATTTGGCACAATTCAAATGAAGTTAAATTCGAAATGGTCTTCTCATGCATTCTTTTCAGGAAACTCTCTGGCATACACAACGCCCCAGCTTTAACCCTTTCACTCCTGCCTGATTGCTGTTTTTTTGTTTTGTTTTTTTACAAATAAAACTTGTGGCATATATTACTTTTTCATAAGTCTAGGATACTTGAAAAATTACTCAAAAAATTCCCACTTCCATAGATTATGTCTACAGTACCATATGATCAATATACAGTTCTTGAAAATACCATTGGAACTGTAGATCCCATAGACTCTGATACTTCTAAAGCAAAAGTGTCATAGTACAAGTGGAAATTACTTTTTTGCCACAATTGCACGTGTGAATATGTGTGTGTGTGTGTGTGTATATATATATATATATATATATATATATATATATATATATATATATATATATATATATATATATATATATATATATATATACACATACATACACACACACACACACACACACAACTGGGATTCTACCTTGTTGACAGTCGGCCCAGCACAGGCTTTTTGCATATGGAAAAGTTGCTAAATGCCATTAGAATCTGTAGATAGATTTGTAATGAACCAGCGGGATGCCATTTCATGTTATTGCTACGATTCCTTGTGGGACGCTTTGTCCCAATGGGAGTGAAAGGGTGAAAGCATTCATCTTCAGTAATGCTGCTACGTTTTAATGTTCACTCAAGCATTTCTAATGTTTATTCTTTCACAAATACTTAACAATTTGGTAAAGTCTTAGTACATGTCAAGTTTTTAGCGGGTCACTGTTACTTTACTGTCATACAAGCGCCTGACTAAGGCAGCCAGTGTGTGTTTGATTCCAATTTATAGTGTGAATGTAAAGTGTGAATGATGTTCCTGTAAAGACCGAAAATTGCACTTATATTTTAGGGCTCGGTCTAGAATCCATTTTTGTGTAAATGAGAAAACTCAATGACATGATTGTTTTCTCTACACAAAGGGTCTCATCTGCTCGTTTCAACCACATAAAACGCCGTACAAGGTCGTTTAATTTTCACTCAATTATGAATGTGGCTGACCCATAAGTCCTTGATAATTGTCTATTCTGTGTGGGCAGGAGAGTGGGAACGCAGCTACATCTGCTCTCTTTCAATAACCAAGGTCTCGTCTGAGGGGCATGAAAAGGGAAGACTGATCAGCAGCAGCGTGAACTTGTGTGATTAAATGGGCGTGACTGAGCATGTAAATGTTTTCTCCACAATCTTTTGTGTGAATTTCATATGAATAATGCTCTCAATTAAGGGAAGCTATGCAAATGCAGTCTTAGATTTAGATTTTTCCCTGCAATATTAAGTAGTTAAGTAATGGTTTCATATAAATGCTAATATAGATGCGGGGTTTTGTTTTATTTGCATGATGCTGTAGTCTTACTTTCTGGTCTGATACACTGCAATAACAACACTTCAGTCTTCACATGCTATACATAGATATATTTGTGCATTTGGGTTTTATTTAAAAGTAAATTAAAGTAGTGAGCATGGGGTGGTTGTGTTGCCATATTTATTGATATAATTTATAAGTGCTGGTGTTTAATATGTTTGCACTGGAGAGATCATTTACCTGGGAAGTTAGCTTTGTAAAAAAAAAAAAAATGGATGACTGTGTGATTGTGCATTGATATTTAACTTTATTTGTTGTGGCTTGCTAATTTTCATCTTTCCACTTGTGCTTAGCTACCTTCTTACATGGTACCTCAGAGATATAGTGCACTGTTATGGTGCCCTTCATCGCCTCACTTTCCTCCTCCCACCCAAGCATTATTCTCAATATATCCATCTATCCTTCCATCTATATTTTTTAAAGCTATTTATCCAAACAAGGGTCGCATGCTTGCTTGGTGCTCATCCCAGCTGACCGAACCTGAACTGGTTGCCAGCCCTCAATATACTGTGAGTGAAACATCCAACTGAATTCGTCAGCCTTGGTGAGCAGTTAAGCCCTCCTCCTCTTTTCCCCGTCATACCTGGTTTCTAGGAAACCGGTTTCTAAAGTGACGGGGCAGGTACTGTGATGGTAAATAGACTCGAGCTGTCAAGCAAACCCGTAGCTGAAAAACACTGGACTACTTTTGATGAAAAACCTCAGATGTAAGCAAAATTTGAGCGATGGATTCTCAGCATGTGGAGTTCAGCATGTGGAAAGTGCTGCAATTCTGGAAAGAAGTGTGCTCAGGTACTGTGGAAATTTTCTTTTTACAGTTAAAGAGGTTGGGGAGATTAGAAGCCCTTTGTTTCCTGTGGATGCTTGGGAATTCTGAATTGTAGTCAGTACACTGCATTGATTACATTTGAACCACTTTAGTGGTGTTTGAGGTCTTGTGGATATAACAACACTGAAGACAGGACAACTGGATTATTTTGGGCTTGAAGCATAATGGTCTAATGGTTGGAATGTTTGCATCGTTAGGGGACAGTTGTCATTTGGGACTTTATTGCTTATCCTGCTGCTCACAGAGTATGCTTGAGCACGTTAAGTTGACATGACACATTTAGAAGTGATTCACAAAGCAGCTGTCAAGAAGAGGCGTTATCACTCAATTCATGTCATGTTGCTATGGAGAAGGCCAACACAGAATAACATGTTTGCAACAGCATGCATGTCAACATATGAGATAATAGGTGTGTTCTACCAGCATTTGCTTCAGACCTCCAAACATACGCACATGATTATTAAAAACGCACTCTTAGGACCTGCTTCACAAAACACTTACATGCAAATCTTAGGCCAAATTGTTGCAAACAAATGTGGAAGTTAATCTAACTAGACACACCAGGAACCAAAATTATCCTGACAACATGAATTCAGCAGACAGACAGACAGACAGACAGACAGACAGACAGATAGACTAGACTAGACTAGACTAGACTAGACTAGACTAGACTATACTATACTATACTATACTATACTATACTATCAGGGATGCTCAAAACATAATATTTGACCTTTTTTGTAATTGTACACAAGTCCTGAGGCAGAACTAGTGACTACCATTGACCTGACTGAAAATGATTATGAAAAAGTATACCCCCTGGTGTGCTTGTATGGTATTTATGTATTATATATAGAATGCTTCATTATTGCTAGAGTTTAATTGCAGCGATAGTGAATGACTAGCTCGCAGAAAAAAAGGAAATGATTGGATTCTTGTAATTCACCTAATGTTTGTCATAGACATCCCACAACAGAATGATTTTCTTCAACAGTGCTTGGTAAGGCCATCGTCTCATCAGGCTTGACATTCAGCTAAAAGGTTTCGTAATGGTAATCTGAGGTCTATTCCTCCCAACAACCAGTCAGCAGCATGTACTGTGCTTCTGCTGGGTATGTGCGCCTGATTGTCTTCAAGCTGTGTTTTTTGTTTTTTTTTTGCTGGTGGGTTAGCAAAGGTTGTCGGATGTGATAGTATGGAAGAAGGAGAATGTTTTGAAGCAAGCCAGTTGCTGAACTGTAAAATTCTACCTGCTTTTCAAAGTAAAGATGTTGTCTCTGTGTTTTGTCTTTGTTTCTGTGATGACACACCACACTTCCCCCAATTCAGGAAACAATAGGCGTGTGGTGATAATAGTCCCTGAGCCGATCATCTGGTGGAAGTGTCACACTTTAGTGTGTAGGTTCTGGATGCAAATGTTCTTATAATATGGATGCGTAAGCTGCTTTCATGTGTTTATAGTCATAATAAAGAAACTTAAAGTGTGTGTATGGCCATGTAAACAGCATGATGCTTGTCATGAGGAGTCCAGATGGCGGATGGAGAAAGCTCAAGTTTAATCCCTGAGCCAGAATATTATACCCCCTTCTTCTACACATACATATACACACAGGCACACACCCACCCACTCACGCATGCGCCCACACACGATTCATAACACCCTGTCAGTAGGTCATGATGTTGACTGTCCAATTTTCTTATTTGCATCATTACAATTTGAAAGCATGAGACCTTCACCTATACATTGCCGTAGAGCAAATTTATTAAATGGCCATATCTTCACATAAACATTGCTGTAGAGCAAATGTATGAAATGTTTGCATTTCTTCACATAAACATTGCTGTACGGCAAATTTATGAAATTATCACAAATGATGAATAATCATTTAAGATGAATATTTGTTAAATAAAGAATGTTAAATTTACAATAGATGTATACAAGTAACAACGGTATCATTTTTTTGGGGCAAGCAATCTATACCAGAACCTTTTATCCTTTAACATAGATAATAAAATGTATTGGTCATTCTGTGTACCTGTCATTCAAAACAAAGCAACTTCATTTTTACAAGCTATAATTAGGTGAGCAATGCAAGGAAGTTGTGCAAAAAAATCCCAGAGAAAACTGAAAAAATACCTGGATGCCACTACTTTACACACAACCATGGCAGATTGACTTGCGCATTGCTTTTTAATTGTTGTAAATTGTGTTTTGATGAGGCTTGATACTCCCTTGAGCCCACCATTGTTTTTAATACTATTTTTCTCTTTAATCTTTTATGTGCATATTAACAGGCTGTGTGTATGACTGTTAGCTGTCCCTATAGACGATGCCCTACATATCCCAGACAGGCTAATTAGTTTCTGTCTCCAAAGGGTGTTGATTTGCATTCTCCAAATAAACAAGTTAACTTTGATAGAGTACATCCATGTATCCTATCATACCCTGTATATCGAGAATCATAATGATCGACTTTTGAAGAAAGATGCATGCCCTCGTAAAACACTGTACACTAATGTTTAAATGTCAGGTTTCTGTGATATATATGCAGTTAGGAACATTTTGAAACCTGCCCCACTATTCATTTGATATATGACCTTAACAACTCACTTGAAAAGAAATATTTTGGGAAATATTTATTACGCTTGATTTACATATTTACGACAGCTGTTTCTTAATTAGGGTGGCACGGTGGAAGCCTGGCAAGCATGTCTGCCTCACGGTTCAAAGGTCCCGGGTTCAATTCCATCTCGTTCTGGTCTTCTTGTGTGGCGTTTGCATATTTTCCCCATGCTCACGTGGGTCTTCTGCGGGCACTCTGGTCTCCTCACACATTCCAAAAACACCTTCCAAATTGCCCTCAAATGTGGCTGAGTGTGAATGGTTGTCGATGTGTGCCTTGCGATTGGCTGGCAACCTTTCCAGGGTGTCCCCCACCCGCTGCTCTAAGACTGCTGGGATGGGCATCAGCAAGCCAGCTACTTAAGTGAAGATAAGCAAATATAAAAAAAAAAATATGTGTATGAATGTTCAACTAGGTGTTTCCTGATTCTTTTATTGCTACATTTACAGCATAATTTATGTTCTCCAGAGAGCAATATCAGAGGGATGACTGTATCACAGAAACCTGCTGCTTAAATGGTGTATAGGGTTTATATTAATTGAAACTCAATGTCATCGATTCTTTATCTACCTGGCTAACAAATGATATGTGCTAGAACAGACTAGTATTGACTTCTATGTCACAAGATCCAGTTGCTTCATCTTGGTCTCATCTTACTTTGTGTTAAAATATTGGTTGTGATTTTGTGATTGTGATTGTGAAGAATATTTGCACTTTTATCAACAACATTGGTTGCATCAGAGTAATAATGAGTTCTGTCTCGTGTGGTTGCAGAGAAGGACGATAATGTGGTGTGTTTCCAGTCCAAGTGTGCTGATGAAGAAGCCTGTGTACCTGTGAAAATCGAGCCCTCCGGAGGTAAGCCGCACCATCCCTGCTCACATTGCATGTGATGGGAAACTGCCATTTTCAACTAATAAAATAAATGTGAGCGGATTTTACAGACACAGACACTTTAGCTTCTCAAAGGAAACAATTATTCCAAACAAAGTGTTGGGGTTTATTTCTGTGGATTTTCTTAGTGATGACACGTTCTGCTTCTGAGCATTTTGGTCCATTTGTTTATCCTGGCCACAACCTCCAACATACATGGATGACATACAAGATATTCTGCCACCATGACATTGTTAACATATCATACCCCAGGTATCGAGAATAGTATTAAACCGTCTTTTGTGCAGACGCACACCCCAATAAATAAGTCTACACAATGCCAGGTTTCTGTGTCTTCTCTCAATGCTTTTCTTTCCCTTTGAAGGGAAATTACTTTGATGTAAAGATCAAAGGATTTGACTAAATGCCGCACAAGGGTTAAAGTGCTTCTGTATCCCCAATTAAAGTTCAGATGTTTTAACTAGGGTTTTCCTCACTTTTTTTGTTTTCACATTTGACTGGATGAATCAATGATCTACAGAACTTTTACAGCATCAGAAGATCGCCACAACCTTGACTTTGCCTCATTTAAATGAATTGTTATCCGAGTTGGAATATTTTTTTTTTCAAACTTCCATGTTCAAGTTGTACCAAAATCTAGGTTGCGTCTGTTTAAACAAAACAAATATAATATTTAAATGAATTGTTATCCGAGTTGGAATATTTTTTTTTTCAAACTTCCATGTTCAAGTTGTACCAAAATCTAGGTTGCGTCTGTTTAAACAAAACAAATATATTCTGTCTTATGTGCTTGCAGAGAAGAACGAGAATGTGGTGTGTTTCCAGTCAAGGTGTGCCGATGAAGAAGACTGTGTGCCTGTGAAAATCGAGCCTGCCAGAGGTAAGCTGCATCACCCACGCTCGTCTTGCATCCACCTTTTTATTCACCCGCCGTTCATGATGGGAAACAGTCCGTTTCATCTAAAATAGAAAAAGGAACGAATTTTACAACAGTTCATATAAATGGTTAAAGTCATATATAAAAGAATGTTTCTGTCCATAACACTGAAAACAACGCTTCTCAAAAAGAAAACGTAATGTTTTCAAACAATTTATTGACTTTGAGTGTGTGGATTTTCTTAGTGATTTAACTGCAGGGTCTGCATCTGAGCATTGTTGGTTTATCACGGCCTCATTGTGCAATATGTTAAGTTCCAACCCACAAACATGGAGGAGAATGCAATAGACTCTAACACCATGTCATGTGTATTATCATTTCAAAGCATGTGTTATTGTAGTTTGTTTTTAAAGAAAGATAAGAATGTCTTTCTCAAAATTCTTTAAACATTTGTGACAAACTGGTATCACCTCGGCTAAAATATCTGCATCCACGACTCACTTCATTCCCGTCGAACATTGTGTCTTTGTTCCCATCCTGTCTCTCTCTGTGGAACTAGTGTGCATTGCTGTCTCCGCCTCTTCAAGCCTCATTCACCTCCGTGTTCATCTTCCTTGTTACATTCTTCCTCATTTGAATGCTGCTGTTGTCACTCCTGACAATTTTTAAATGAATATGCCTAATCTTATGTTGTCTTCTGAATTACAAAATGAGACAGGGGTAATCTGAACATAGTCTGGTACTAGTCGCCATGTCGGCTGCTAATGGTGGTGTGTCTCACACACACACACACACACGCACGCACACGGTGGCGGACACAACAAAAGCTTCACATGAAGCCAGATGGGACACACACATCCTAATCCCATAGGGATGTAGGGCATCTGAGAATGATTGAAACAAGGTCCAACGGATGTGTCATGTGGATTGATGCGTTTTTAGGTGACAATAGTTAACCTCAGCAAGCAGGGGTGATCACTGCCAATGCAACTTGAGTGGTACATGGGCTTGAAATGATATCAGAATCAAATTATACAATTTATTTCAGATGGTGAAAATTAACGCTGGTTTCTACTTTTTCATCGTTTCTCATATCACTTTTTAATCTTGCACAATAGTTGTAGTTCCTTATGAAAACAAAACAAGTGGTAGTAACTTACTTTTAATCATATGAATTTATGAAATTTTATGAGGCTTTGAAGTATTTTTTCATGACTGTTTATTTTTGGACATTTTATATGATCATTCCTGTTCGCATTCAAGCACATAAAGGTCCTGTATTAAGCAAATTCAACTTTTTGAAGCTTTTAATCATGTTACAATGCTATTTCCTCATCCAAAACACGCCAAAGTAGTGTTTTTCCTTCATTTGTGCACCTCTGAGCATTTCTTCTCATTGCTGCATCCTTCTTTGGTTAAATCAATCATGGTCTACTGCCCCATACTACCCTTACAGATTAAACACACGACCACATGTTCCGTAGTTGTCAGCGGCCCACTGGGACAATGTCATGAAAGCCCTGTGTGCCAAAGGTGAAAGAAATATCATATCCATACCTATTCAGCCATTGAACAGCAATCTAAAGCAAAATGTCTGTTTTTGAAAATTTGCATTTAACGTTCGATTGACAATTTACCTGTGAGGAAGGAATTCGGACTGAGCCGACCAGTTCACTGAAAGAGGTGTTCTATCACTATCATTTGTTTCGAATGTGCAGTCGGGCATTTCTCACACACATATTTTCTTCCATGTTTGTGGGTTGGATTTTTATATGTGTGCCTTTATTATTGCCTACTGATGCATTAAGAGTCTCCTGGGGGACAAACTTAAATAGTTTGTGCATGTTTGTTGATATTTAAAAGTTGTATAACATTATCAGGGAGCATTCACTTAAAAATAGCAGATTAAGTCATGTGATTAAGGCACCCCAACACTACAGCATAATTCACCCACTTCACAACCGGCAACTAATGTATTTTGGCTCTGATTTTATTTACAGTGCTTCAAAGCAACAACAACAAAAATCCAGAGGTGCATATATATTGATAAGAAATATATACATATTTTATACCATGCATCATCACGGCTCAACTGGGAACAGCAGAAGTAAACGCAGCCAGTGGGAGAACGTTCTGGTAGTTGTTGCGGGAAGCTGACGCAAATCTAGTGTCATGTAACAATGTTAATATTGTTTATTAAAAGGACAACATTTTAACATTGAAAAGTAGTTTTTGTGGGAAGCTCACGTGAAGCAAATGACATGTAACTATGATATTATTAATTAAAAGGACATTGTTTCACGTGGAAACTGAACATGGGCCGATATCACGTTCTAGAGGATTTTTGATGAAAGTCTAGTGTGCCTCGGTGTACATTCATGGAGACGTGGTGCAGTTTGACAATACTACGACGTGTGATACAGTATCACTAGTGCTTGCCGAATTGACTCAACAAGGGGCCCCTTGGAAAATAATTAGATGCCAAGTTGCCAAGATGCCACATAAAGCTGTATATTTAATACCGTGATAACGTGATATATTTTCTCGCGGTTATCCTACCATCAGAATCTGATATTGACTCATGCCTAGTACTCACTCAATAGAAGCTCATCTTGCGGGCATTGGGCTCAGCAACATTATTTCAGAATCTCTAATAGGTGCTCTTGCGAGAATAGCCAAATCCTCCAAATTCATCCCCTGAGGCTGCTCAGGTGGCAGACATGGCGCTGAAATGCTACTGCTCGACTACGACGGGACTCTCTATTTTTCCTGGCCTGGATTGAAAACACCTACTTTAGATGTTTTAACCTTAGCTTTGTTTTATCCTTTGTTTTTGTGTGTTGATTTTTTTGTTTAAAATTGCTACACTTGACGAGGATGGTACTTACATCCATCCACCTGCTATCTTTTTTTTTTTCTTCTTTTCAGTTCATGACGTGATCAAAACACATTTAGACTGACAGGTGCCAAAGGCAGATAATTGGACAAATTATCATTTCCTACCATACCAGCCACACAGCGTGACAAACCCGTACAGAGCTATTTGATCTACAAAATTATTTTGAATTTTTTTTTTTTTTTTCTTGCTTGTTTCGGCCCCCGCGCAATCTCTGGGAACTGGCTGCATTGGCGAAATTTACGTGTATGCTTCTGTTGTTCACCTGACAAGCTTTGTCTACTCGAACAAGGTCCGCGTATGACTTGAGTATTAATGGTAGGCTCATCAGACTTTTCTCTATTCTAATTCATCTTTAATAATACATTTTTTTTAAACTTGTTCCTTTATTTCCTGCGTTTGTTTGCATTGTGTCAGCGAGTTTGTTTATTTTGGCTTGGTACATTTGCATTTCTAATTGGCCTGGGGACTAGAAGTTGTGTGTGCGGGTGTATGCGATTGTGTGCATGAGAACATTCTTCACTGGTATTTTAAATTGTGGTCAAGAGTGACTATGAGGTAGAGCACTGGACTGTCCTTATCAAAAGCACTATATAATTACACTTTTTTTTCATCTTTACCTCTATCCACGAATTCATTTTACACCGTAACATTATTTATTCGTGTGTGTTATTGTGTTTCCTTTTTTAAATCCACCTAAAATATGAAGTGTGTGAGCAAGAGAGAGAGACAAGAAGAGAGGGAGGAGCCAGCATGTTTGACTTTCCTCATTGAGTATCATTCTGCAGCCGCAGCACTTGAATGACGATCTCATGGATTTAGTGCACTATGGGAAACTCACTGAGGATACACAGCGGAACAAGTTGATTTTTTTTTGTGCTTTATCTGGGTGAGTGAGCTTTACAATTCTGAGAAAATATGGTTTGTCACAGAGCACCTGTTCAACACTTTACACTCAAATGTGTTTTGCTCACACATCTGCAGTCATGACCACCTTCAAGCTGCTCAAGGTTGTTCCTGTACTTATTGACCTCAACGCCTAATCAGGCTTCTTTAAAGTTTGTACTCATGACATTTTTGTTGCTTAACACAGTTGCATGCATGGGTATTTTGCTCAACCATCCATCCATCAAAAAGCAGCACAATATGACATTCCTTGTGGTCCAAATGTGGTGAGACTACGTGGCGTGAGGTCAAAGCGTGCGTTTCAAGCTCACTGTGTTGTCTCCGATGGCGGAGAGGGACCGAAAGCGCAGGTGTGGCTTTTGTTTCCTTATTTGAGCGCTCACACTGGGCTGCACCGCTTAGGGGGATGAAACCAGGCCAGTCTGGTTCACTATCAGGTGACAACACTCTCGGGAAATTATGTCATAAGTTTTGGCATTCAAGACAGAAGACTACGAGAAAGTGTTGTAAAAGTCTGTTTAGCTCACTATGTCAAGCGTTGTAATGGTGAACCTTGGTTGGGCTTGGGTTTTTAAAACGGGCTTGGTTGGTTAGCTGGCAATACCTGTTTGATCTCATTAATTTGTGTGAGATCATAGTGCATTACATGGTAATTTACCCATTAATTCAACAAAGGAGATGTAACATGGTGAAACGTTGTCTGTTATGCGTTTTTGAACAAGAAACTCGAGATGACTTAAATCATCTTTTATAACCCATTATGTAAATTTAAATTACTGGTTGAGTGTTCTCAATGTGGTGCATTGTGTCCTTTGAAATCCCAATTGTGCTTAGTAACCTAAAATTACTGGAAACGGTATAGAAACAATGGTACAAACATGAAAAGTTTACAGAACTGAACCGGGTCTGAAGACGAGCGCTGAAACTTAATGTCTGCATTACATTGAAACAGTTAAAGTCAAATAGAGTGCATTACATGGATGCAATTAGCAGAGGTGCTGTAGATGTACTCTCAACCAGTTTGCTCAACTACATACTGTACAATGACATCATGTCAGATATTCAAATTTGGGCTACATCCGTGCTATTGTTATGGGCTCGCTCTGCTCATTTTTTTTGCCGTGTATGTGTGGAATCCTTTAGGAACTTTGCACAGCATCAAAATACATTTTCCATCTTCAATACCAATAGGTCTGTTGTCATAGTAACGGTGTTGAACCTCAAGGTCAAAAAATTGTGAAGATTGATTTGACACATTTCTGTTTTTTTGCAATGTTTGCAAAGGTCATTACTTTTCTCAATCAATAACTCGTTGTCTAGCACGTGGTTTGCTTTTTTTTTTTTTTAATCTTGGGTTCTATTTTCCAAGATAATAAGGCTGAAATCCAGAAAGCTGGGCTCATTCCCGCAGTGCCACAGACCAAGGAGGTGAATCAAAGTGTTTCTCCAGGGCAGTGCTGCCTCTGGCTGGTACTAATTTATGGTGGTGCCACTCAGGCTAGGGTGTTTTTAATGAGAAGATGCGCGACTCGAATGCCAGTGTTTGGTAAAGTTCTCATAGAGCTATTATTAGCTATATTGTCTGAAACCTAACATGCTGTATTTCAATGTGATGTAAAGTGTTTTATACTTTGTATTGATTGACTTTGCTTTTTTTTTCTATTTTTAAAAGTGCACAGCAGCAAAGCTACAGTTCTTTGGCACAGTTCCAACAGTGTGGCTTATAGCTACCAGACTGGCGTGTGACACATTAAAAACAATCCTTAGGCTTGGGACAGGATCACCCCATGCCATCCTCAAGAGTAAAATTGGCTTTTGGAACACAGTCTCCAGTCTGGTGCTTTATATGGGATCCGACATACCCCACAAAAAAAAAAAAAAAAAAAAAAAAAACCTGCTTGGCTTCTGGACGTTTTCTCATGATCTCTTAATGTGACCATGGGAGGGCGGGGGCAAGCACGGAGCGTAAAACATTCATGAAACTGTCATCAGAATTGATCGGCCATTTCAGAGCCTCTTTTTTTAGCGTCTGCTCTCTCAAACAAAGTGTGGAGCTGTTTCCACTCAGACGGTGGCAAGTGTGTTGTCTTTAATTACGGTCAGCCTGACAAAAAATAGTATCTGACTATATGATTCTGTGGCCTTTTTTCTCCTTTCTGTTTGAGACATAAAGTTTGACATACAGATGAGTGTGCAAAAAATACAAGCTCATGGCTCAGATTGAAACTGACATTTAGCAACACATCTATTCATCCATCCATCCATCCATCCATCCATCCATCCATCCATCCATCCATTTTCATTAGCTGCTTATCGTCACAAGTTTCGCTGGCTTTCTGGTGCCTATCCCAGCTGTCATTGGACAGTAAGTGGGGGACACCCTGTACTGGTTGCCAGCCAATCGCCTGTGATCCTAATGCAATGCACACCTAAAGTGCACTATGGTCAAGTTTTTTTTTTTGTTTTTGTTTTTTTTTTTTTACAATGTATAGGCCAGCATCATTATCTAATATTTTTTAATTTTACTGTAAAGCGGACATATCGCATTACCTTTCTGCATCCTGCCACTGAATGAACAAAAAAGACCCACCAAAAATAATAATGGGTTAGGAAGCTTATAAAGTGAAGTCAATCGTCCTTTAAAATTAGCTCCAATCCCAAGTTAATTAAGCTCAGGCAAGTCCAAACCATGTTGCCTGCGTTTTTAAATAGATAACCATTTTGTTGCCCGATGTAAGACAATCTTTCAGTGGCAAACTTTCACTGATTTATACAAATGGAAGCCTTTTCCCGCACGTCCACACAGTAAATATCCGGGCTTTAGTGATAAAGGACAAACCTAAATGATAGTTGCTTGACATTCTGTGGTTTGGATGTTTTTAGGCTTTAAGATTCAGCTTCCACAAATAATCCAGCACACAGTGTTTATCCAAACAAGCTAAGCAAAGCAAGCAGAAAGCTGTGCTGATTTCTGCAACCTGCTTTTTACATGGTGATCATACACTACCTTCAGTTGACTTCACCTTACATGGAAAATACATTGCTAAACAATAAGATGGCCGCAGACTGGTACCGTATAAGGAAGTGTGTTCATGTGGGTGAATATGTGCATGTGTGTACATGATAGATTGAGAGAAGAGCAATAGATCAAGGCTACTGTTAACACTGCTTGTCTGTCTCTGACACTCCATTACCTCACGGTTGTCTTGCTAAATAAACAGCAATGCTGCACCAGCTGAGGCCAGCTGGTTGAATGGAACCTCACTGGCTCATCAGATGGACAATTAGCTAAAGCTGTTTGATACGCTCAACCATTACCTCAAGATGATGGCTGCGTTTGGATTTGACCTGAACTATTCAAGTCCTGTAGAGGAGAATGTTTCTCATCATACTTAATGTGCCCAAAAATGTACAGGCACACCTCTTAATCTGCACTCATGAAATAGTGTAAGTGCAGTTTGATGTTTTGATTTTATTCATCTGCATCATAGGCAACTGTCTCATAGTTGGTATTCAGTTCATTCTGAAAACTCTTGATCAAACCTGTGTTCCTCATATTTTACATATGAATCTGGGTTTGGACTAGTTTCTACAGTTTCTCCTGGTCTAGGGTCCATAAGGGCCTTCTTACATCACTTTTGTGTGGACAAGCCTTCAAGTTGAGAGAAGGGAATTGGTGCAAATTTATACAGAAACAGTAGAATCTTTCAGAACATTTTCCACGAGGAGAGTTGCAGCTCAACAGGGGGCACAAACTCATGGCGACAAGCTTTTGCTGTAGTCAGTTATAGCTAGTGCTGTCAAGAGATTTAAAAAAAAAATCATGGGGGATGAATAAAGATCTGTAATAAATTAGTGGGGGTTTTTTTCAACATTGAATGTATATATATACAGTGTATATATATATATATATATATATATATATATATATATATATATATATATATATATATATATATATATATATATATATCTATATGCGCACACACACACACACACACACACACACACACACACACACTTGCAGACACTTCTCGCATGAAATTGAATGTCCTCCCATTCCGCCATATCTGGACTTTACGTATGAATCAGGTGCAACACATTTAAAGGGACAGGAGGGATTGCTCTAATTGCACGTGGCACGTACCGGTTCCATCTATCTGCGCCAAGCTGTACCTGTCTACCAAACTGCTAAATTTCTGTCTGGCCACTTCTGCGCCTCACAAACAATAAATGGTTTGGGTCATTTATTTACTTTAACAGACATTATCTGCTGCAGTTTTAACCATTTACCTTCTGCTGTACTTGGACTAGTCTCAAGTGCTGGCTACTAACATCAGGAAGAAAAGTGTTGTTTTCTTTTGTCGCTCATCAAATAATTACAAATTAGCATTTAAAAAAAAACATCTTCTTTCCATGGCAGCCTTGCTCAAACATGGGATGTTCTCGAGTGTAGTTTGGCAAAAATAAAACCCTTTATTGGACGGAAAACTCACAAAAGGAGCCTATTAGATTACGTCCAATGCAATACCAACCATGATGTATCCACTTAGGTGACCCTTTTTTTGCAACGTCCAACAACTCAAGCACGTGAAGTCCAATACAATATATAAAATGAGTGAATCATCATCCCGAAATCTTGAAATTAAGAAAAAATCATTTTTATTTGTTGAACAATAAAACCATATCAGACAATTTTGTCTGGATGGAATCCAGACAAAATTGTCTGATATGTGAACTTGACTTTGCCAAATGCTTTCAGAGTACATGGCAACCCTCTATTTTAATGGGCATGTTTTCGTTCTCTTTGTGTCCTTCAGCTCTGAGCAGTAGTCCATCATGTACAAGTAACTCCAGTGTGCAGGCGTGTCTGAATCGAGCAAGCAGTGGAGGCAGTGAGAAGAGCTGGTCTGATGTCAATGGAAAAGGTTGCGGCAAGAGGCCATTGTCACAGTCCAAACCACCAGGTACGCAATGATGGCTGACTTCTGGCACTTCTGTACATCCACAACCTGCGGTCCGGGGTTAGGAAAATCCACAACAATGCACTGACAGTCTAAGCCATAACCTTTTTGTGTGTCATAACATCCCTCATTGTCTTTTCACCATACACCTTCATACTTCATATATCTGTCACAATGTGTAGTGTTTAGCAGTGCAGCAAAGGGAAGCGGTGAAAAGAGGAATCAAATGATGTAAGGTGCTGTGAGACCAGTGAATGTTGACCTTTGTTCCTCTTTTTATTTTCCCCAGTTAATCATTGTACACAGATAAGACACACAAGACACGACTAATGCAGCAGTTAATCATGCTGGACATTTATCCTTCAAATGTGACCTCAGAGAAACACGTTACTCAATGCAAACAGAGCAACCTTGTTTAATTGGGTGCTTCTTCCAGATCCTCTGTAATTGTCCCGTAGCCTGTAGTGCCCCCCTCAGCCCTAATTTTACACTGCAGTGGTTTACCACTCAGAAAATGCGCTGATATGCGTCTTGGCAAAATCCAGCATGTTTTATTTTTTTATTTTGTCCTTAGTGCCTCCCAAGCCAGCACACCTTCAGAGCCCGGTGACAGAGCTCTCGTCCCCTCTGGCTCAGAACCAGAAATCCCAATTTAGACCAGGGATGGAGGAGGGAGGAGGAGGTGGAAGGGGGGCGACAAACCGGGAGAGAGTGAGAGTCAAACACTCCAAAGTATCTGACCTCATCAGCCGATTTGAGGAGAACAGGTAGGAAGGAGCCTTTTCCTCTCTTCTGCTGTGTGGGATCTGCAAGCATAGCTCAAGTCTATGTTCTGCCCTTAATGATTCCAAGTATGAACAAATAGAAGAGACTTCAAGGGATTAATATTTCCTGCTGGAAATAAGTGAACTTGAACTGCTGCATCTCACTTCGACATCACTAGAACACAGTTTCAGGAGGGTCAATTTATTATGTTTTTGAGAATGGAGTTTGTTGATTGGTTAACAAACGTTGTATTGTTTTACTGGCCCGGTAAAATAGTTGAGTCATCATTCCTGAGGAGTATAAAGTCAACAGTAGACTTTATAATTATTATGTTTAAGAAATAGAGGTCTGTGGTCTCATGATTCCCTTTTGCCGATTAAGTGATACATGTTTGACGGATGTGCCTTGTAATGGGAGTGCCTGTGTATTTTAGTCAAATGATACAGTATTTCATTTAGTGGACTATTTTAGTTGTCTTGTGATTTTTATTTAGAGCGTTTCGTTACAGCTGTGTTTTTATGATAGTGCTCTCGAAAAGTTGTTGAGTTGTATGTATCATACAAGCAATTGTGCGGAAATGTTGTGTCAGTTAATTCAGTCAAGTTGAATTTATCTGTATATGTAGCTCTATCAGTAAATAATCTCAAACGCCTTCAGAGGCCCAAAGTTCACAATGATCCTCTGGTTTTAACCTTCCCTGTCAAATCCAGCATTAAAAATGTTAAAAAAAAATATATTTTTTCCTGATCCCTCTTACCTGCTAAGGTTATATTCCATCATAACATGGCTTGATTTGTATAGGGTCTAGTAGGGTGAGGGAGGCATCGTGTTCCCACATTGGTTTCCACGGATAAAGCCTGATAATCCATTTATAAATTTGGGAATGTTCTGTAGATTACCAAACTCAATGGCAAGACTCTCCCACTCTCAAAAGACTAATGTTGATTTCATTTCAAGGCCCTGTACCGCTATTTTGTGTGCCGCAAGCCAAGGAATTTTTTTGGGTCCGCCTGGATGTTTTTTTTGTTGTTGTTGTTTTCTTCCAAGTGGTTTGCGTATGAGTGATTGGTTCACAGTGTACTTTCATTGCACAGCTCAACGTACGTAATTAACAGCACTACACTCTTGTTACCGTAATCATGCCGACACCTTAAGAGGGCACAAACGGAAAAACGTAGTCTTTCCCAACATTTCCTATAAGTTATGTCAAGAAAGAAAAGCGGAAGCCCTTTGATCAAAGCCGTCTGACCGACTCGGTGATAGTAGTTGAGACGAGGCAGCAGAGAAGAACTGGGGAAGAGATTAGAGCGCGTGTCTACAGGTCAGTCTTTGGCGAGGGGATGAAAGCAGATTTGAGAAGAAGAGGGCACACCCGGCTCCTCATTCAATTGTGGGAGAGCAGTCAGTATCGGGGCATGAAAACCAAGATGAAGAGGTATGGATCGTCCGATGACTCCGTTCTCATCTGTCATTCTGTCATATTCATTTTCGTCACGTTGCCACATTATTTGAAACAAATTACTTGTTTAAATTGTGTTACTAACCCATTTTTTTCACGCAACCAAAATAAGCTTACAAAAAATGTCATCTAATTCTTCCTCTGACCCTGACAGTAAAATATCGGTTTAATCAGTCTAATTTCTCTTTGACCTTTACTATGACCAAAGAGTAAGAGGAATCTTCCCATTTGTTCCCATTGCAAATGTGAAATTGGGTTAATCAGAGTGACCAAGTGTTTATTTTTCACTCAGGAGCAATACAACACTGCTGGGATTAGCCCACAAGACACCCAGCAACAAGAGAGAGCGGCCCACAGCTTCCATGACCAGAATTAGCCTTCTAATGTCCTAATCTGGTTCACATGGAACTTAAAGGCTTCTAGGCAGCCACTTGGCCAACAAGGCTTGGACCGACTGAGGCTCCTAAAACTGCCCTGTGTATTTTATGTACTAGCTTGCTGGACTTTATCTGCTTGAAGAACTTTTTGTGTGCGCAAAGTGGAATATTCTCTATTTCTTGCTTGCCGGAGAGGTAAGGGTGATGAAGTTTCATGTTTAAGCGCAACAACAGGCAAGCAGTGTTGCGCCAGTGTGTTGTTCCTCTATTTATACACTCTTCCTGTTTCTGCCGGGCATGCAGAGAAACAGTGACTGCTTGGAAAAAAAGAAAAGAAAAACACTTGTCAAGTTGATGGTTTTTGATTGTGAAACTTCTGTTGGTTGACAGTCAGTATTGACAAGTACAAATTGCTAAACTGCTTCATGTGAGGAGATGAGACAGCACAGTAGTAGAGTTTTTTTTTTTTGGGGGGGGGTGCTCTCACATGGAAACAGCTGCTCTACACAGGATGTAGAACAGCTGTGTGAGTGCATGTGTGAATATATCCCTATTTATTTTTGGCACATCCCCCCCATCCCATTCATAATTATAAAGTAAATGGTAACTCAAAATTGCGCAGTCTGATTTGTAACTCAGGTGTATGTAGAACTAGGACAGAATTTCCCTCTGGGGAGTGAGCTGCTCCTGTCCTCCTCATTACTGTAACTCAACTCACACGCACGTGCGCTCACACATTGCTACATATACACCTCCTGTGTCACACACCAACCTCACAAGACAGATGCCTGAAAGTCAGTGCAAGTTTTATTTATAACTTACATGCAAAGGCTCTCCACTTACTCTTCCTCCACTTCCTCTATCGAACTAACCATTTTTGGGTTTATCTTCTTTGTTTTGTCGCACTCTTAATCAGCTTGCTTTTTCTTCTGTTCTTGCAGCAACACGGACAACAAGAGAGACAGCTCGCCGTTCAAACAGAGCAGCAAGTCGGCCAACTGCAGCCCCGCACAGCGGACCTCCCACAAGCTGACGGAGGCTGCCAAGATTGAGGAGAACCACTCCACAGAAGCACTGGACTCTGTGTCATCCAAACTGCAGGATGCTCATCTCCCCACGGCTAATGGGGAGCTAGCGCAGATGGAGCAGGAGAAGGGAAAAGAGGCATGCAACGGTGAAAACGGGAGAATAGACAATACTGAGCTGATTAATGGAGATATGGGACGCACAGACAGGAGGGACGAGGAGTCAGGTTCACGCACGGACAGGACTGGTTCCGATAGTTCCCACGAGAACGAAGAAAGTGGGACCAACACGGAAGAGGAACAAGCAAGAGAAGAGGCCAGCGCGGAGCAGAAGGTGCGTGCAAAACTGCGCTACTCGGTAGCGGTATGTTGACGTCCTTTCACGTCATCGGCGCTCAGTGCTAATTGTGATTTGTAATCTTATCAAAATTACCAAATAAGTAAATATTTGCTCTACAAGAAGCCAGTGTTTTAATCTCCGCTGGAAAAAGACCAACTGCTGGTCGTAATATCGAAGAAGACGGGCGGGTTTTGGAATGGAGCACTTACCCCAATACGATTGGGTGGACAACAATGTCGGGGACATGCAAATTATTTAATGATCACAGTTTACAGAGCAATGTGTGGGAAATGTCAAAATATACAGCTAATGGTAGGAAAAGGGGAAAATATATAAAGTAAACACAGAGAGAAACTTTGTACTGGTATTGTTCTCTGCCTTCATATTGATATTGACCCATTTATGGCCGAGAGGACACCCCTAACTTGCAATTAATCAAACTGAAGTGACTGAGAAATTACAAATTGATTAAGCGCTTAAACATTGCTTCAAGGTCCAAATCTATAGTTGTGGTACAAACATGTGCTCAGGGTGAATGTCAGTGTGAAAGGTTGCCTGTCAAAATGGGCTGTTTGGATCTTCGTTAATACATCAGAGCTGATCATGACGGTTCCTTGATAGTGTTGGGTGTACCAGAAAGAACAAAAAAACATGACTGAAAGAATATCACGCTGGAAGAAGGACAGCATATTCCATTCAAGCCTTGAATGGCTTGTGTGATGTGAAAGGGTTACTGCAAGGAGTTAATTTTTGCAGAGGCCCAACAGATGTCCAACACTTATTAAGCAGCTGAGGTAGCCCATAGGAGCCTAAGGATTAGATTGTTGTCTGCGGATTATACATTTCTCAGGTCCAGATTGACAGTAGCAGTCAGAAGAGGCGGCGCCACATACTTGCACCTCAGACGACCTATCATTCGAATGAACGATAAGGAGGAGACTTACATTAAGTCAAATGTGCGGCGTTGCTGCAGTTATTGAATTTCTGATTAGAATGCTTGGTGTGTAACTTGAGTTTGTATTCTCAGAAATGGGTATGCTGTCTTTTTGGGTGTTTTTCACACCTAAGACGGAACTACTGCACGTTGACCCATTGCTGACATAAATATACAATGATATATATCAGCCAGCCATTCATTCTGTATTTCCTCACAGCCGCTTTTTTGGCTATACTTGAGCAACGCAGGACCACAAATTGAGTCAAATGACAAAATGGTTTGTGCTTTCGAGATTGATTAGGATCTGTGAGATCTCTGGAATCTGTAATTGTTCTAATTAATCCCATTTTAATTGCATCTAAAAACTTGAGGGTACTTTTTAGGGTAATTTGGCTCATCCGATACATCTACTGTGCATGTTTTTGGAATGTGGCCGGACTGCCCGGAGAAGACCCACATGGGCACGGGGAGAAAATGCAAACTCTACGCAGGAAGGTAGGGGCAAAATGGAATTGAAGGAACCTCCGAACTATGAGGCAGACATGCTAACCAGTCTTTTGCCGTGCCGCTAGTTTAAAGTTACAGATTAAAAATAAGATTCACGTGATTTAAAAAAAATAACCAATTAATTTGCCATTCTGACACTCTTAAAACTGCTCATAGTGTTTCTTTAATAAGAAATACACACAAGAAATACGTTCATGATTGTGCTTTCCCTTTGCCATGGTACAATGGCATCTCACTGCATGTTAACAGTATTTTGTCCCTTCATGCCAGAAAATATGCTGAAAATATCAATGATGTTGAATGCACTGTAAATAAGTCTATTTTGCCCGATCTCCAGTCAAATATCACACTTTTTAGAACAAACACAGACTATCTGCCATGATAATTTTGTAAAAACATTTAGTTGCTTTTTTGTTCATTTCTGTCACACACAAATCTAACGATCATTTATACTCGGATTGTTGCCAATTAGTTGATGCTTTGTGAGGTTTGACCCCCGCAACCACCAGCTGTTATTTTTGGTTATGTCCATAACGTACAGCAGCTGTCTGCCTCACAATGCTTGTTTGCAGTGGTTGACTCAGTGTTATTTCCCCTCTTCCATATTTTCATTTCCTGTTGAGATACCAGCATGGTTGTGTCTACTATCACCTTTGTGTCAATAACACACCCAAGGGCCACATGCTTCCGTGCTAACACACACTGTATGCGCAATCGAACATGAGAGACTCATGATTGATTTGGTACCATACAGTAAACACATCTTCCTTTCACAACTGAATTCTTGATGACCTTCTCTTTGTTTTTGTCATCTATGAGTGCTTAGAGATTGCGCTCTTGACAATGATGTACTTTGTCCTTCAAGTCCTGCAGGTTGTTGTTACTTTCTTTCTCGTCCTCTGTGGTCGGTTTGCAGTCTTGTGGACTTTCAACTTGTCAATAGTATGGGCAACTTTTCAATATCAAGCTTCTTGGAGATCATTTTCAAGCATTTGACTTTAAAAAGCTTGCATCTTTCCAATTCCTCTTGAGACATCTTTTCTTTATTGTCTTAGTTCAGTGTTCCTTGTTGTACCCGCCAGTTCGATCTGTCTGATAACAAGTTTAAGGACACTTGTAATGCTAATTAGAGGCCTTCACAACATGTTCATATAATCAAATTATTTTCTTAGGCGTGAGATCATTTCTCTCCAGTCGGGCCACACAATTAATCAAACTTTAATCGTGATCACGATATTGGCTGCGGCAATTAATTAAGCTGATCTTTGCCAATATTTAAAAAGTCAAGCACTTTTTTAATTACAACACAAATCAAGCACTTTTCATCCTAACACCAGGGGGCAATGTTTCCCACATCTGCCTGACCAACGCCTCAGCTTTTCTCACCCTAATATATTATTTACCAGTGTGAAATGCCATTTAGTTTCTCACCTGATTCCTAATATATACAGTGCTAGAAGTCAATTGAGACCCATTTTGAAAAATACGGGTACAAATTCAAGGCAAACAGTCAGAATCGGTTTGAGTTGACCGAAAATGACATCTTGACTCCTAATTGATTAAAATTTGCTTTGAAGTAAATGAGTAAGTAAGTATAATAAGTATTTTTCTGAAAATATTGGATCCCCCCCCAACAAGAAATCCATCCATCCTCTAGCTATTGCTACATATTGGCATTTCTCCTCATCTTAATTCATTGCTTTCCTGTATTTGTCTTTGCAACTGCATATGCACAGTATGTGTAATTTCAGATCATTCCCAATTCCAGAGCTCTAGACTGAATACCCCAAATTGTATGAGTTTCTTTCTTTTGTGTTTGTTCTGTTTTCAGGAAACAAATGAGCAGAAACTCTTTAAAATTGCCAGTGAACTCTTGCATACAGAGAAGGCCTACGTTACTCGACTCAACTTACTTGACCAGGTGAAGTCACTCATTGATCAAATAGCATCCAGTGCACTCCAAGCAGACATGTTTTTAAATGTGATTTCCTACGTATTCCTAGGTATTTTGCGCCAAGCTCATGGAGGAGGCAAATAAAGGAACATTTCCCGTGGATGTCGTGAAAAATATCTTCTCCAACATTTCTTCCATCAACACTTTCCACAGTCAGTTTTTGCTTCCTGACTTAGAGAAAAGGATGGGAGAGTGGTGAGTTCTCTGGATTTTTGTATTCACGGGGGCGGTCAAGCGGTGAACCCATACAATCGTCTTTCTCTACCTCCGTGCAGGGAGTCCACACCTCGCCTTGGAGATATCCTCCAGAAGCTCACACCCTTCCTCAAAATGTATGCAGAGTACGTGAAGAACTTTGTCAAGGCCATGGAGTTGCTGAAACAGTGGAGCGACCGATCCCCACAGTTCAAGTCCATCATTCAGGACGTCCAGGTTCATTAAAAGTTGTTTGTTCACTGACAATAAAGCACGATAGCTGCAACGTGTCAGTTAGTTTGAAATGTCATTTTCTTTGTAGAGTCAAGAGGCTTGTGGCAACCTTACGCTTCAACATCACATGTTAGAGCCCGTACAGAGAGTCCCTCGATACGAGATGCTTATCAAGGACTACTTGAAGAAGCTTCCTCAGGATGACCCTGACAGACGGGACGCAGAAAGTAAGATGACAAACTCTTAATTTCAAATTAGTGTCATAGCAGACCCCCTCCCTCCAAAAACGAAGACATTTTGTCCCCTCCCACTCGCGGTGACTATAACTAAAATCATGATCAATGAAAATTGCATTATAGCTTATATTGTATCTTCTCTAACATTAACAAAGGAAAAAAGCAGTATGGACCACTTTCAAAAAAAAAAAAAAAAATTATATTTTACAGTATGTATTATACACAGGTTACAGGTTAGTCTGAAACAAAAAAAAGTGCACCAAAGTGTCTGGGATTTAAAAAAAAAAAAAAAAAAGTACATTCTTATTTTACCTAAAAACGGCTTTGACCAACAGCCATTTGGTGCGGAAAAAAAAAAAAATAATAATAATAATAAATTTGCTCTGGAACATTAACACAGGGGCACCAATATCTTAACATTGTAAGTTGAGGGAAGAGGTATAAAACACCAGGTTGATTTTTTTTTTAAATCAACTCATCATTAATGTGATATTTTTAAATACTTTTAAGTTATTTTGAAAGGAAAATCTTTGTACTTTTACTCAAGTAATATGTTCACTAAGCTACTTGTTTTGTAGTAATATTAGGCAAGGATTGTCTGTACTTTTACTCAAGTAGTGATGTTTTGTTCTATGTCCTCTACTAATATGTATCTAAATTTGTAATGATCAAAACAGTAAAGCAAGTATTGCACTGAGGTTTTTTAACTATGTATTTTAACTTTCAGCTTTTAAGTTGCGAATCCTACATGTTACGATGCCCGTAGAAGGAAAACAAACGACAAACTGTTGAACGGCTGGTCACGATGTTTGCAGTCGCTTTGTTTGCTCTCCGTGGACCATCATGCTAAAAATGTCAACATTTTCCCGTGTTTCATTTGTGATTGAATATCAAAGTTTGCCTTTAACTCTCCTAGAATCCTTAGAAATCATCGCCACTGCAGCGACTCACTCCAACGGCGCCATTCGGAAATCTGTAAGCACGCCTGATAAAACTCATCGTCGTCTTCATTTTGAACAGCCGTGCCTCAAACGGACTCTACAAATATTCTTTTTTAGGAAAATCTGAAAAAATTGATGGAGATTTATGAGATGCTCGGTGAGGAGGAGGACATCGTTCACGCCTCTAACGAGTTCATCAAAGAAGGTCACATTTTGAAACTGGCAGCCAGGAACACCTCGGCCATGGAGCGATACCTCTTCCTGGTGAGTCCAGCGCGACAACCAAACGTGGCAAAGTGACAGCTGCTTTCAATGAATAGAGAGTAACGTGGGAAACTTTGTCCCCTGTGAGGTTCCTGCAATGCTTCAATCAGATGCTCCTCCTGTCTTTGTTCTTCTGTATTGATTGTAATCATTTATTTTCTTTTTATGTCAGTTCAACAACATGCTATTGTACTGCGTGCCCAAATTTAGCCTGGGAGGACCCAAGTACACAGTTAGGACCCGAATTGGCATTGACGGGATGAAAGTTCTGGAAACCACCAATGAGGACTACCCTCACACCTTCCAGGTTTCAGGGAAAGAACGAACGTTGGAGCTACAAGCCAGGTACAATTACGCTGAGTTTTTACATCTGAATAAATGTCTTTGCATCCGATGTCAGCATCCAGCTCCCGGAACTGCATCGTTTACTGGCGCAGCAAAGGCATTGGAGGTTTATTGCACAAAAATAGGAAATCAAAACCGTTCCCGCAATGATGTAATTGTATGTGAGCGCTACTCCAAACACTATCATTTTACTTTGAAACGGAACGTTAGCCTAAGTGAGCAAAGTCATTGTTCATATTTAGACCCTATAAATGCCCGAAAAAACTTTATGACCACAGCTAACTACTATGATGGTCGGAAGGAAGCTCACAGTTTTGAAGTACTTTTATTTTGATTTTCAGCTCCGAGCAGGACAAGGCGGATTGGATCAAGGTATGTGGTCAAGTCTTTCATTGACTTATTCATATGTTTCTAAAGTCACTGATGTTCCATTTTATATCCTTCAGGCATTCCGAGAGACCATTGAGGTCTTCCAGCAAAAAAATGAGTCGTTCAAAAACGCATCCAAGGATGTGGAAGAAGTATCGGTCCGTATCATGTGTTTTGGACTAACCCCTCCACCTCCGTAGAACAAGCTCATTTTTATTTTTTTTTATGCTATAGAATGCTGAGCTAGGGAAGCGTGCTCCGCGCTGGATACGAGACAATGAAGTGACAATGTGCATGAAATGTAAAGAACCGTTTAATGCCCTTACCCGACGAAGACATCACTGCAGAGCTTGTGGCTACGTAAGTGTATGCTTCAAAGCTGTCACCTGATTCATTATTCCGTCCCTTTTTGACAAGATATCCCCACCAATTGCTTTCCCGTATAAGATCATGGCGACTTGCTTTCTTTCTCCCCAGGTGGTGTGCTGGAAATGCTCAGACAACAAGGTGCCGCTGGAATACGACGGCAACAAAGTCAACAAAGTGTGCAGGGACTGTTTCTCCATCCTGACAGGAGAAACTATTACGGAGGGCAAGAAGAAAGGCATTCTGGAGGTGAGCGCACAAACATTTAGAGGGAGATTTGCAGTTCTTGAAGAGCAACCGGTACTTATTCTTGGGCGTTTTTTGCTTCCACTTAGATCGAGGCTGCTCAGTTCACAGGCAGCAGCATCATGTGTGGCTTCCTGCAGTACTGCGAGAAGAACAAACCTTGGCAGAAGGTGTGGTGTGTCATCCCTGAGAAGGAGTGTCTGGTCTTGTATGTCTACGGAGCTCCTCAGGTAAAAGCAACATAGTTGCATGGAAAATGACCTGTTGCTAAGCTACACTGCACAGTCCAGAAAACACAGATTTAGGGGTGTCATCGAATCTTTTTACAATGGGTATACTTAAATGGAGCTGCCTCATAGCCAGGTCAATAATTTCTTGTACTTCTTCTTGATGGGCAGACTGCCCCGTATTGGCTAAAATTCGAACACCTAAAAAACCAAGCCAATGTAGATTATTTTAGTGACTTACTTTTAGTTTTGGAATAATATAGACCTCATGGATTTCGGGACATTCACAACTTTCTTTTCATTTTGGGAAGTTCCATCTGCTAATTAGGTTTTTGATGAAAGCTCGCTCACTGTTAAAGAAGTGTTTTTAAAACATTAATAGCATCACTCGTTTGGCCATTCGATGGTGCACCAGCATAAGAAATGTAGCCATTATGTCAAGACGGTCTTTGCCTACACATAGGCACTGCGGCATGGTTGAACTACCGCCTTAGTATGCCGTTTCCACATTGCAAAATTTAATATTACTTTTTTGCCCTCTTTTCTGAAATCCTCCATTTTTTGTGGACTTTTTCTCTTGCCGCCATACATTCAGTAGGGGCAAGTGTGCTGGCTAGAATGTTAATTGTTTTTTTTTTCTTAACTGTGACCTCAAACTATAATAAGTGCCGTTACGTGTCGGCAGGACGTGAAGGCCCAGAGCACCATCCCCCTGCTCGGTTACTCGGTGGAAGACAGCAGCCGCCCCACGGAGCCCCAGGCCAGCTTCCGCCTCTCCCAGTCCAAGTCTGTCCACAGCTTTGCCGCTGAGAGCGAGGAGCTCAAGCAGCGCTGGCTCAAAGTCATTCGCGTAGCCGTGACGGGAGAGGTGCCCGAGCGGCCCAACGCCAACGACGGCAACACGGCGGACGGCGCCGCGCAGGAAGCGGCCTCGGACAGCTCGTAGGGACGCCGGGCGTTTGTCTATTTGCGTGACGGAGGTCACAAACATTTCCTCTCTTTGCTGGGCCAAATGGACAGCGCGAGTGCTGGATAAACTGCCTTTTCCTCCCCACACTTCATATCTTGGATGACTTCCAGAGCTGTGCTGGATTACTAAAAGAACACTAGGACTGATATGCTCTCTGTCAGCATTCCCTTGAGCCTGTGGACTTGCACTGCACTATTTTTTTCACCTCTTTTGTTTTGATTACAGTAGAAAAAGACAACGTCTTGAGAGCAATTGTCAGTAACCTTCCCTGTCTAAAAAAAAAAAAAAAAAACCTGAACAGGACAATGGTGTCCATACTCCCATTCACTCGTCAGGGTAAAGTCATGGAATAATAATTAGGATGTTATGCTACACGAAGCATTCTACAGGGCTGCTATGCAATCCTCTCACACTGTATGATCAGATAGTATGGACAGCGTGTTTTTTAAATGAAAACTGCTAAATCGTTTCCTTTTAGCACACCAGCCCAGGTCTTCAAGGTTTTAATTGAAATAGAATAACTATTCATATTTTCATCTATAGTAAATGAAGTTGAAAATTCAATATCCATGCGATTGAGTGTACTCAACTCATGGTGTACTCCGTGTTTGGGCCAAAGACAGGAAACACCAATTGTGATGGGAGCCAGCGACCTTTAAAAGAAGACATTAAAAGATGAACACCCTAATTGAAAAAACATAATTCATTCCGTTTGCACCCTTTTGTCCACTTTGAACTTTCTGAAGACTTCTGCAACCACAGCCCTGATTATAGGACCCTCAATGTTAAGCCAGCCTTGTCAAACAAATAAATACCCCTTGGGTAAGATGTCTTAGCTAAATCCCAGAATGAATAGATTTAAACTTCTTTTAAGTTTTTGAATCAAAATAGGAGCTCCACATTTCGGTGCAGTGCAACGAGAGCTAACAACCTCAGCCAAAAGTCACATGCAGGACTGAATGGTTCAACTAATAACTAGTCTGCATAGAGCCGCTTCTTTAGACGCAAAGGCACAATCAGACGTTAGGCTGGTGCAACAATTGTAAATGTGATTTTTTTTTTTAATTACTGCTGTAAGTAATTGTATTATTTAAAGTAATTTATAGATGAAGATGCGCATGAACTGTCAGAAAGTAGAACAAATGTAAGGGGTGGATGTGCGTTTTTTTTAAACATTTTCAGTTCCCAAATTAAAGAGCACAATATTCCAGTGTCGATTCTGAATGTACATGTACATTTGTTTGTAAGTGCGCATCACCCCAAATGTTTGAGAAATGTACAACTACATTAAATATTTGTGAATGCAGCCTGTTGATGTGATTTCAACTTTTCCTTATGACGATTGGGGCATTTCGCCATATTCTTATCATTTGTTTCTCAAAGTAACTTCCACCATGCCATGCATGTCATTTTTTCCCCTTCAAATTTTCATCATTTTATATATTTTATTCAAGAAAATATATCCATTTTTCATAACTGTTTGCTTATTAAAAATGTATTTCTTTTTTTGCAATTCAGCCATGTCAACAATTAATTAAAAAAGGTAAACAGAACCAGAGTAAAGTCAAATGAGAATCTTAAAGCGTAGTGGCATGTCATCACTAAATGGTATAGAAACTTTATTTGCACACAAGATACACCAAACATTTTTATCTATTAAGACTTAAAGGACTGTTAAACAGTCCTTGCAGTGTTTGTCAACATTATCATTCAGGTATCGGGTGATGTGATATTTGAAAGGGCTTCGTTGAAAAAACTGACTGAAAACTGAAATTTGTCTCTGCTCTTGCTGTCTTGTTATAACTGGCATGATTTACCCTAAAATTGTTCGGTACCAAGAGCGCTCAACCTTTGGGCTGTCTGAGAAGGCCTCGGATCCTGCGCACGAGAGCCTGGATGAAAGTGTAACGTGAGCGCACTTGGCCATACAAGCCTTCCACTTCCAAAAGTTTCCTCTGAAGCGCCTCTCCAAAGCCGGCGGCCATGTCGTTCTTCAACTGGAATAGAGGACCAATGGGGCTTTAAACACTTGGAGCAGTATTAAATGCTGCTTAAGTTCCATTTCTTACCAGCTCTAAATCTTGCTGAGTGACTCGCGAGATAGCTCCACGTCCGGTGCTGACCTGCAAGCTGCCAAATGAGTCTGGAGGGGGTGAAAAAAAAACACAGAAAGGTAGTCCTCAAGTTACGAACATAATCCATTACCAGAGGCTGTCTTTTTTTTTTTTTTTTAGTTGAGCCAAATTTTTTTTTTGTTTAAAAATTAAATAAAATCCAGTAATAATGTTTGCTTGCTGAAGTTAGTATCGCAGCAGAGATGAATGTGGCAGCAGCAGACGACAGGTTGAATATACAGTAGACAATACGATGACAGGTTGAATATACAGTAGACAATACGTATGCAAGATGCACATACGGCCATTAATTTCTGTTTGTCAGAGATACAGTAAAGATAGGAATTTAATAGTTAGGTGCACTCCGTGCGCGATACCTAAAGAACTGTCCACTTCGGGAAATAGGACCAGTAATTTGACAACCCATCTAGAGTGGTGCCATAGTAACATGAACTTAGCAAAAAGAAAACACGCGGAGGATTGTGCTCTCACGCTGAGGGTTTCCACTTCCACCTCAAGAGGTTAGGAGATTCGTGGCGGAGTATGTCATACATAGAAGATTTACTGCCACTTCCCACAGTGGATTCACCAGCATTTGGAAACCTTGTCAGAAAGATCCCTGTCGCAACTACCAAGGTAAGCTAACGCTAATTTTCACTGTACAATCGCAATTAATAATAGTCTTTCTGGTCAATATGTAAGAAGATGAACCACGCAATAACAATGATGTAGGCTAGCTGCAAACGTTAGCCGCACCAAAACCATCTATTTTTGAAACATCTGTCTCTAGCCTAGTCAACTGAACTTTATTTTGAATATTAACATTGAAAGTGTGAAATGTGCTAACTGCTTTTGCCTACAGCAAAAACTTAGCTTCATAGCATAGTTAAGCGTTCATGACACTGCGAAGCCAAGTAATAAAGAGATTAAAAGTAGAGCAGTCAGCCCATTTCCTACCATTTACGAGGCGCGACCCATACAAAGTGGCTCCCGACAGCGACGAGTCCTTCGGGTCGGTGGGAGTGCAGTGCAGCAGGTAATACTCCAGGTGACGCCACAAAACAAATAAACACGTCTCGATGATGTCTGTGAGGGGAGCTTAAGGTTTGCCCACGCAGTACCCCATTACAAAATTTGGTACAGGTAAGAATGTTCTCAGCAAACCTAACCATGGTGGAGAATTAGGGCGAGCAAGGCCTAAGTATCAGAAAATTTGATGCAAGCTTGAGGATTCGCAGATAGTCATTTTCTATAGATTCTTTGATCTCTCCTCAACGAGCTCATGTAACGTAAATTCTGCATAAAGGATACAGGAGCAGAGGGCCAGCAGCTTGGCTCTATTGTTGATGAGCTGCACCAGTCTTTTGTGGGCAAGTAGGCTTCGTTGTACAGACGAGATTTTCTCCACCCCTCCTGGACCGGACACCAAGCCTTGGCACAACTAGGAATGACACGCTTGCTTAGATGATGCGTATCAGAATCAGATTGAGTTAGTGCCTGCGTCCAGTATTACCTCCTTGAGCTCCTCGGGGGGAAGCTGATCCAGACTCTCCAGCTTGTCCAGACTCTGCCTGTGACTCTGGTGAAAGCGGAAGAAGTCGGCAGCGCTGTTCTTCAACAGGAAGAGCACCAGGCCCAAGCTGGGGGCACGTGAGTATGCCATGTTGGGCAGGCTGGTCGTCAGGTCTACGCACAAAACTCATGTTTTACCAATGACATTTTAAATAGAATTATTTATAGAGAGTAACATGCTTTCATATATGATACGCATTGGGAACATAGTAATTCAGCACCACCACATATTCATATCGTATATACTTTTCGGACATCGAACATCAAATATCATATGGGAATGAAAGTGCAGCGTTTTCACAAACTGTAGTTACCAGTACAGAAGTAAATGGCCATAAAATGAGCCAGATGTCAACGTTTTCTTCGAAACTATGTATAATACACTCCCTATACTCAGTTGATTTTTCTATTTTTGCACCAAAAAAGAGGCAAAAAAACAACAACAAAAATTCCATGTTATTCTCCAGACACTCAAATTTCAAATTATAATTCACTATCAAAATGAACAGAAATGTCTTTAATCAAAGCACATTTTACAGTATTATGTTCAGCTTTCTAGGTGCACCTACATACCGTAGAGACTGAAGAGGACATGGAGCAAGTTCACATTCATTGGCTGATTGTTTTCTAAAGAGGCTCTGACCTGTGCGTCCCCCATCCCTGCCAGCCGGCTCATTGCCAAACGGGCTGAAGAGGCAAATAGTGAACTGGGCCTGAGCCGAGCTCCGCAGCAGTAGGATCTGGCAATACTCCATGATGTTTGCGCAAACCTGGGGTCAGAGTGAAGCACAAGTCAATAACAGCTTGATGGTGATGAGATACAGAATGCAAAAAATAAAAATTCTGCCATTCCATTACCCTGTTGGATTCAATTAAAAGGGATACGTGGTATTGGGAAAAGTCAGTTATTAAAAAGTGCAGTCAAATGCATTTTCCACTTTACTATACAGTGGTACATCGGTACTCGACCGCCTCTATACTCGACCAAATCGGTGCTCGACCAAAAAATTCAAGTAGGCAATGCATCGGACCTCAAACAGATTTTCGGTTCTCGACTAGCCGAGCCGAGCCGAGCCGAGCCGAGCCGAGCCGACCCGAACGCGCTCCTCGGCCCTTCTCGGCCAGCGGGTAAGCGCCAGTTCAACTCAGACCGCCAGCGGAGTAAGACGTTTGTTCGAGTATTTCTTCCCGGATTTAAACTTTTTCGTGTTGCTCTAGCCCTTAATAATGGGTCCAAAGAAAGACAGTGATAAGGGGAAGGCAAAGAGGAAAACAATGAGGACCACTATTGAACCGAAGAAGGAAATTATAGCAAAATATGAACGTGGTGTACGAGTGTCCGACCTCGCGTCGCAGTTAGCTAGCGTCATCATGGAAGGAGTAACTCCCTCCCGTCCTCTCCACATCCATTCCTGTATGCCATCAACCACTCTCCAAAACGTAAGTCAATTATACAAAATGGTTTATAATGCTTTATTTATCTTTATCTTTATCTTTATCATGTACTGCTTGTGCACATTTACTTGTGCACACATACTTTCCATTATTTCTTATGGGAAAATTGGTTTCGGTGTTCGAACAAATCGGTGCTCGACCACCACCTCAGAACGGATTATGGTCGAGTACCGAGGTACCACTGTATTTACTTGTTTTGCTAAAGTTGGACCTAGCTGCTATCGTTAAGTTTGGTCAAATCTTCAACTTTAGTTGACACTCACCCTACTAACCTAAATACACAGTGTGTATAAATGACATCAAATTGATCATGTTGAAACATAGCCTGCACATATTGTAATCAACTTTTGAATTAAAAAAAAAAGTAGTACCTGTTGCATGGCCACCTCCATTGCTTCTCTCCTTTCTGAGGAGTCTCCAGCTGCAGTCATCTCCGCTTGTTTCAGTAGCCTCTCTCTTTCACTGCCTGCCAGACGGCTGAGCAGCAACAGGCATAATCGCTTAAGAAAAAATAAACACACACACACACACACACGCACAAAACACTATATTAGCATGTTTTGACAATAGAAAATAATTCTACAGAACCAATGAGAACCTTTGACAATAATCAAGCTAACCTGGAATCTGTTGATGTGACCTTGAAACTCCATTAGAGCAGCACCATTGACCTCTCCGCCCATTTCAAGCCCCCCTGCGAAACGCATGTCATCAGAAATAATGGCCAAGTCTCATCATTTTCATGTTGTTTCATCGATTATTTGTTGTATGTTGTTACCTGGCAAAGCCGTCTTACTGATGATACCAGTAAGCAAAGAGAGCTCCTGCAATGCTCCTATACTGAGCTCTGAGCAGCGTAAAAGTGACTGAATTGTGTCTGCGTGGACTATCAGCCACTGGAGGATCTATAAACAGCAAGAAAACAATAATAAAATAATAAATCGATATTTTCCTCCCCTGTTGATGTGATGCGTTCCTCCCTCATGAGTTTCCATAGCTTCCACCTTCCTCTTTACTTTACACTCATGGCAAACAGTGAGCTAGCGAAACACAGGCTAAAGAACGCTAACCGTTTGTTTCTAAAACCTGTGCTCTATCGCCAATGGTTTTGGTTTGCAGTGACAGATTTGGAAAAAGTAACACCAAGGTTTGTTTGAAGCCCATTGTAACAAAAAGCAACGGCACAACAAACATATTACAGCAACTAAAACATAGGCACCCCCAGTATGTAAAAGGGATTAAATGCAAACCAGCAAAGGGAATGCAAAACCAATTTTTCTCATTGTTCATACCTGTGCTACCCCCTGTTGGTGAGTCATGGTGGTTGAGGTGAGTATCACTTGCAAGAGTCTCAGGGTGGGTAAAAGAATCTGTCTGTAACGGTCCATTGGGCTGGGGATGAAACCTGACGGGTCCCTCATCACCCTGGACGCACCAGCAGACACACTTAAGTCAGTTTGATGAGGAGATGTGTTTTTGACGAACCAGTGATACATGTCACTTTACCTGTGAGCTTCACTGTCAGGTATCATGTCAAACACCTGACACTCAATTAGTTGTGCTACCAGACCACAGCGGAGCAGCTCAACAGCTCCTTGGTTTGTCTTGGCCACGCGAGTCAGCAGGGCCTGTTAACACACACAGGTTACTGCACGTTCTTAACAATGAACTTGCATACTGTAAGTCTTTATTGGGAAAAAAAAATGTCTTTCACCATCTTGCTCTCATAGATGTAGAGTGGCTTGAGAAGGGGAGGCTGGGGTGTGAGCAGACCCTGCAGGGCTGTGTCATCTTGCCTAAGGCTCTCCACTAACGAGCGCAGGTAGCCACTGTTGCAAATGTAAACCAGCCACTGGTTCTGGCGGTCGATGGACAGGATTCGGTCGAGCACTGCCAGCGCTAGCATCTGGAAAACAATCATAACATTGGATAAAGGGTTACAGGTCCTTTGACACAAGTTCCAGTTTGTTCTCTGACTGATCACATTTTCCTTATTTAAATGAAATCAAATTCCAGTATCTCCTCCAGCTCCCCCAAAACACATTTCTTGTGATCTCTTTTTGATGACTGAAAAACAGCACAGTACTGCATAAAAACTTGCACTTGGACATGCACCCAAAAACCCCATTTGCTATTCATGTCGGTCTTAACAAGCGAGCTCCAAATCCCGAAAGAAAAAGTCACAGTCCAACAAATGGGAAACCTAATCTGATAAAAAAAATCATAAATGGAGTGCAATGAACAGTATAACGCTTTGTCGACACCATAAGGTTACCACAGCAAGCTACAAACTATAATAGTGACATTTGAAAACGTATCTATACTGAATATTGGTGCATCGATGCAGATGTGTCAGCCTACAGAAATGTTTGCATCTTAGTTAAAAATTGCTTAATTTAACCACAGGAATCTCCACTATCCACTGGCCAGCAGTAGAATCCAGTTGTGTATTGTAGTACCTATTAGCTTGTGGCGAGTTTACACGACCCATGCGCACTCTCCACATATGTATGTCTCACACAAAAACATCAACATACCCTGCTAATTTCATGGCCATCACATGCATCCCTGCACACCACTTCCATTAGTGCTCTGCCGTAGCTCTCAATGATAGTGAGGTTCTCTCGCTGCAATTTAGAAAAGCCATCTTCGGGGGCTGTGAGACGCTCCCACATTGCCCTCCCAGCTAGGAGGACAAAGACGAAAGAGAATGGGATTACTAGACTTATTTAACGATACAACGGACTAAGCATTTGAAAATACACCACATAACCAGACTGGTGGTGTAATAATATTTTTGGTTTACCCGTCTGCAAAGTATCAGGTTCCTCTGGTTTCTGGGCAATTTGAAGGTAGTACAGCAAAGAGCCATACAAGTGTGCACGTAGACGCTGGTATCCTCCTCCTTAAGATGCAGAAGTCCATGTTACAATGGTGTAAGAAGAGTTTGGAGGTGGTGAAAGTTGATACACACCAGTAGAAAGGATGAAGTCCAGCAGCTTTCGAAGGATAAGATGAAGGGCAGAATTTGCAATGGAGGTAAAACCGGTTGAGGATTCTAATCCAGCCCCTTGCTGATGTTCAGACAACACTGACTGACTGAGGTGAGCAGTCAAAGTGAAGACAGCCCCAGCAACAATAGGCATCAGTTCTCCTGCTGCATCCTCAGATAAAACCTAGGTAGCATGTCATGTGAAACATTAACACATGTTAAATCAAATCAAACCATTGGAATGAACAACATTATTTACATGAGTAACATCATCCTCAACCTTGTCATGCAGGTCAAGTAACAGGTCTCTGATGATTAGTTGTCTATCTTCTACCGCTATGAGGTCAGCAGGGCAAGCGGTCAGCAGCATCTCCACCAGGCTCCTCCAAGACTGCAATGCGTGTCTCTTTGCACTCAGACTCCGTCGGACACGGTTACGTTCCACCACCTGCTGCAGGATTGAATTCACCTCCTGGCAAAACACAGCATTTTGATTGAAGTGAAACAACACAAGCTTCCAAACAGTGTACTCCAACCACATACTGCATAAAAAGGCGAGCATACTGTAAAGTCATGATGCTGTTCATTTTTAGTTTACACACCTCCATTAACATGGGTCTCTGTCCAATTGCTGCCATCCCTTGCAGGGCATTCACTTCAGCAACCAGCACTCTATGGAGCAACTGTGAAAAACATTTTAAAAATGATGACTCACATACATGCCTCCACCATAATTTAAACCAACAAACTCACCTTTACATTGCACACAGTGTGTCCTTGCTCATTGACATGTTCGCAGTTGGAGATGACTTGTTCTATCTGAGTGCGCTCAAAAAAGTCCAGCTGCAGAAGCTCAGGCATTTCTTGGCTGAAGTCTATGGCATCTAACACGTTCAGCAACTTCCTGCGTACTGGTGACATTCAACAACAAATGGCCAAGTGGTTAAAATAGTCGCCTACAACCTGGTTGTAGACCATCCACTCCCCAACATCACCAAGACGCGTAGCTGTGGTGCCCTCGAGCAAGAAACTGATATTACAAAACTACAGCTACGTTTCAATAGCATCATGCTCCTCCTCCAGTGTGTGCTACTAAATTATATATTAAACTTGTCAGGTCAAATTTCATGGACAAAATTATTGGTAGCACTGTTAATTAAAGAAATATATATTAAATATGAACATAATACTAATAATATTCAATTCCGGCTTTGAAGTAAAAATTCTGAGAATCCTCAAAATTATGCAAAAAAAGTAAGAAGCCTGCCAACTATTTTTTCTTCACTCATGGCTAGACAAGTGATGATAGAAGATGAAAACATGCCATCCGAAGAAAGCACTCTTCAAACCTGCTACAATACAAGCAGTTTGCTCATAAAGAGCGGAGCAAAACACCTGTAAAAAGATACAGAAGTCTCATCAAGTGTTACAATTTTTTTTAAATAATTTCCTCAAAAGATTGTGCAACAAAATACTTCAAATTAGTTAGAAAGTTAAAAGTTAAATATATAAGCTACATTATGTGCAAGGTACAAGTATCTTTGCCCAGGCCTGTTTCACTCATTTACACAATTAAAGATTTCATTGGTTTTCATAGTTTCAATTACTGTATTTGTTTCTTTTATGAACAGAAAGGTACCAATAATTTTGTCCATGTGTCTGCACAACAAATAAAGAATAACGGAAACTGTATAGAATATATGGTTTTAGATTTGCTTCTTTTTTTTTGTACTGGCAATGTGAACAAAAGTAAACCTACCTTTGGAAACTGAGTCAAAATGTAAGAAACCACTAACTGATCTAGTTTCTTCCTCCATACCGGCTTCTCCTTCAGCTGAAAACACAAATTCAAAAAAATCATAGTAAGAGTTTGTTTGACGTTGGCAAACTCGTTGGTAACATTACAGTACATTTACGGTATCAAAATGTTGGAAACCTTAAGGAGTCAGACCTTTTTGTCCATGCATTTACTAAAACAATATTATGAATAAATATCAAGGTTATTTTTTATTCAAAAAATTAGGAATAGTCATTTGTATTTCAGACACACACACATTATTGAAAACAAATTCTGCAGAGACAATTGTTGTAGATTTTCAAAAAAGCTGACACTCTAATATACTGTTTATGAGCTCTTTGGGAGTCTTGCTTTTTAACCTCTATGAAGAAAGCATTTTTTTTTTCATTGCTATTTATATTACTCAAAAGTATTGAACTAGTGCTGCGGGTATGTCAGCAGCCCCCCCAAAAAACATTAATATTATATTATATAATATATATATATATATATATATATATATATATATATATATATATATATATAAAAACTAGAAACTAGAAAACAAAATTGAATTCTCTGTCTTGATTTTTGCACTAAATAATTTTTTTTCAACCTTTATTAATAGTTGTAAGATCAAGTGCTGCAGAAAAAGTTCTCATAGATACACAGCTAAATCTAACCTGCATGCTGTGAGTGTGGCTGGTCATCGAGCAGCAGGTTTACAAGGCGCTGTGTATGTGAGCGCTGGCGGTTCAGTGATGTAACCCTCAGCTCAATTGCAGCTGTTTTCATTAGCCAAGACATCTGGGACAGAGCAGCAATCTGGTCACCTGAAAACAGCAGAGAGAACAGGCCATGTGTTTGACTTGATTTGATTAAACGAACTATGGGAGAAATTATCAGCGCTACGGCATCATTTTGTTTACTCTTCCACTTTGAGTATGTGGCTCAATTTAAACGTGGGGACTTTTTTGTTTATCGTGACATATTCTGACATATTAGGGACTGCCAGAGGCAATGAAAATAAGCACTGGATCATCCCTCAGAGTATAGAGAAGTGTCTGAAAATCAAACAAAAAGAGATGCCACAGTAGCGCTAAACAATAACAAACAAAATGAAATAAGGTTGTGGCTTTTGGAGGCTGAAACCTAGTTGCTCCTACTAACCACTGTCATAAAGCTACCAGCAATACAACTAGTGGTATGCAAAATGCCAAACTATGGGGAAACAGTATATCCTGAACTGGGTTATCCAGGGGTCACTGGTGACTATTTTTCAGTTTTTCTTTTTTTTTTTATTCATATATGTGCTCACCAGGCAGGATAAAAGGTAAATGTTGTAGATGTGAGAACAGGAAATCCTGGCTTGTCCTCAGATAACGCATGGTAGGTCCTGACGTTTCTGAGCAGGCGCAGAGTTGGTAGATCACCTGTGAATGAAAGAAAAGAAAATAACCATAGACATTTAAGAGGACTGCGCCTTATATTGCCACTGATGAGTACAAAGTGCTAGTGCACTGTACATGAGAGAAAAAAACTTACCTGGTAACAGAGCTCAGCCAGGTGTGGAGCACGTTGAGTGAGGGTAGGTCCTGATCTTTTATCAGTGCCTCTCTGCAGAAGACTGAGGATGGCATGCAGGCAACTCCGTGGGCACCCTAACACTCCTGTTGAATACAGCTCTCAAATCACTGCACATTGCACTGACATTTGGAGTCAATTGTTTATTCGGTGTCACAAAAGAAGGTACGGTATCCAATGTCAATATCCTCACCTGGATCTTGCAGGTTGGTGGAGGACACTCGTTTCTTGACTTCATAGCCCAATAAATATAGTGCCAGATTGGGTGTCTTCAGCTCCAAAGAGGTGATGAGAAGATTAAGGATGTGAACCTGGGTTTCATGTCGGACTCGTGCAATCTTCTTTTGGGGATCTGTATCTACAAGTGTAAAGTCTCTGGTCACAGAAAATAATGAAATGCATTTTTAAATAGACAAGACAAGATGCTGGTGAGGCACCATTTTCTGTCTCTGGTCCTTCTTCTGCCTCATCATTATCAAGACACTCCACAAAGCCTGCCATCAGCTTGTCACTCACAATCTAAGGGAACAGAAAAAAAATACTTAAGTTGTGCAATGCAACTCCTGTAAAAACACACACATTATTACACACAATAATTCAATGTTTTTACAGTCTATCTTCAGATCAATGTACTGTACAGTATTTGTTTAGAAAACTTGCACCAATTTGATGAGACACAAACGATTTTTGAAGATTCTGAAGGGCGCTGTCAAAGAACAATGTGCGGTTTAATGAAGTCAGGTTTTAGTTGCAGCACTGTACTGCATCAAACACGGCTAGGGTTAGGACCAGTGAGTGTAGCTGAAAGT